>NC_064931.1:197980244-198280244 GCF_023897955.1 Schistocerca gregaria | reverse complement strand
CAACTCAACGATGAATTACCCCAGAATATGATGCCATACGAAAGCAGTGAATGAAAGTAGGCATAGTAAGCTAATTTACTGAGATTCTTATCACCAAAATTTGCAATAACCCTAATAGCATATGTAGCTGAACTCAGACGTTTCAGCAGACCATCAATGTGTTGCTTCCAGTTTAACCTCTCATCAATGGACACACCTAAAAATTTTGAAAATTCTACCTTAGCTACAGACTTCTGTTCAAATTCTATATTTATTACTGGAGTTGTGCCATTTACTGTACGGAACTGTATATACTGTGTTTTATCAAAATTTAAAGAGAGTCCGTTTGCTGAGAACCACTTAATAATTTTGTGAAAAACATCATTTACAATTACATCACTTAGTTCTTGGTTTTTGGATGTTATTACTATACTTGTATCATCAGCAAAAAGAACTAACTTTGCATCTTCATCAATGTGGAATGGTAAGTCATTAATGTATATCAAGAACAGTAAAGGACCTAAGACCGAACCCTGTGGGACCCCGTGCTTGATAGCACCCCAGTTTGAGGAATCAGCTGTTGTTTTAACATTACACGAACCACTTATTTCAACTTTCTGCTTTCTTCCAGTTAAGTATGAATTAAACCATTTGTGCACTGCCCCACTCAAACCATAATGATTTAGCTTATCTAAAAGAAGGCCGTTGGGATCCAGCACGACGTTCCATATTACCCTCCTGAACACACTGATTCTGTATTCTGCTAACAGTCATCGGATCTCGACCAACAAGAGCATCATTGTCACAATACGATAAACCCCAATTGTGATAGGCTACAATCCGACTTTTATCAAAGTCGGAAACGGGATGGTACGCATTTCTCCTCCTTACACTATGCATCACAGCAATCTTCCACCAGGTAACGCCGGTCAACTGCTGTTTGTGTATGAGAAATTGGTTTGAAACTTTCCTCATGTCACCACATTCTACATCTACATATCTACATTTATACTCCACAAGCCACCCAACAGTGTGTGGCGGAGGGCACTTTAAGTACTACTGTCATTACCTCCCTTTCCTGTTCCAGTCGCGTATGGTTCACGGGAAGAACGACTGCTGGAAAGCCTCCATGCACGCTCGAATCTATCTAATTTTACATTCGTGATCTCCTCGGGAGGTGTAAGTAGGGGGAAGCAATATATTCGATACCTCATCCAGAAACACACCCTCTCAAAACCTGGACAGCAAGCTACACTGGGATGCAGAGTGCCTCTCTTGCAGAGTCTGCCACTTGAGTTTGCTAAACATCTCCATAATGCTATCACGCTTACCAAATAGCCCTGTGACAAAACCCGCTGCTCTTCTTTTGATCTTCTCTGTCTCCTCGGTCAACCTGACCTGGTACAGATCCCACACTGATGAGCAATACTCAAGTATAGGTCGAATGAGCGTTTTGTAAGCCGCCTCCTTTGTTGATGGACTACATTTTCTAAGGACTCTCCCAATGAATCTCAACCTGGCACCCGCCTTACCAACAATTAATTTTATATGATCATTCCACTTAAAATCATTCTGCACGCATACTCCCATATATTTTACAGAAGTAACTGCTACCAGTGTTTGTTCCACTATCATATAATCATACAATAAAGGATCCTTCTTTCTATGTATTCAGAATACATTACATTTGTCTACGTTAAGGGTCAGTCCCCACTCCCTGCACCAAGTGCCTATCTTCCTGCATTTTGCTGCAATTTTCTAATGCTGCAACTTCTCTGTATCCTACAGCATCATCTGCGAAAAGCCGCATGGAACTTCTGACACTATCTACTAGGTCATTTATATATATTGTGAAAAGCAATGGTCCCATAACACTCCCCTGTGGCACACCAGAGGTTACTTTAACGTCTGTAGATTTCTCTCCATTGAGATCAACATGCTGTGTTCTGGTTGCTAAAAACTCTTCAATCCAGCCACACACCTGGTCTGATATTCCGTAGGCTCTTACTTTGTTTATCAGGCAACAGTGCATAACTGTATCAAATGCCTTCCGGAAGTCAAGGAAAATGGCATCTACCTGGGAGCCTGTATCTAATATTTTCATGGTCTCATGAACAAATAAAGCGAGTTGGGTCTCACACTATCGCTGTTTCCAGAATCCATGTTGATTCCAACAGAGTAGATTCTGGGTTCAAAAAATGTCATGATATATGAGCAAAAAACATGTTCAAAAATTCTACAACAGATTGATGTCAGAGATATAGGTCTATAGTTTTGCGCATCTGCTTGACGACCCTTCTTGAAGACTGGGACTATCTGTGCTCTTTTCCAATCGTTTGGAACCTTCCGTTCCTCTAGAGACTTGCAGTACATGGCTACTAGAAGGGGGGCATGTTGTAGGTGTTGTCACTGGCACCAACCTTGTGTGAATGCTCTGAAAAGCTAATC
Organism: Schistocerca gregaria; assembly: GCF_023897955.1. NCBI lineage: Eukaryota > Metazoa > Arthropoda > Insecta > Orthoptera > Acrididae > Schistocerca > Schistocerca gregaria. Next base: position 198,277,817 of record NC_064931.1, on the reverse strand, counting down.
ATTTGCATATCACAGCATCTTCTTCCTGTCGGTTAAATTTCACATCTGTAGCATATCATTTTCATGGTGCAACAATTTTAATGGCCAGTAGTGTATTACACTAGTTCAACAACTTAAAATCACTTGATGAACAGAATTCATATTTAGCAGGGTTGATTACATTTATGCCTGTGGTAAATAGAAGATCATAGAAGAAATAAGAAGCCACAAATTTCTGTGATGCTAGCTATGCTTACAGACTTTGCATTGGTTGAGTAGTGGGGTTAGTTCAACACACTAGGTTTGTATGAAAGCATGTTGTGGGAGCCAAAGAATCACCAAAAATAAGCTTCATTTCTTGCATCAGTGTCTGAACACTAGTGGATGTGCAGATTTGGGCAAAGGTTTGATGCCTCTATGGGCACCAGTCCACCACAAATGTATCTAGTATTGCCTTGAATATTGGTTTTACACTGACCCAGATGCTTTCACTGAACATTTTGCTCTGCATTATACTCAAGCCCCTGCATCTGAGAATTATCAGCCTGCATTATGTGTCCTCAAACAGTGGTTGGAGCAAATTCACTTACCTTTCATTTCACATCACCTGGAGCCATACAATGCTCCATTCAGTTAGAGGGAATTCCTCAGTGTTCTAGCCCTTTGCTCTGACACAGTTCTTGGGCCAGACTGCATCCACAACCAAATGCTCATGTGCTAGCCATTTTCAACTGTGTCTGGAGTGAGGATGAGTTCTCATCTCAGAGGCAAAAAAGTATGATTATCTCCACATTGAAACTGAATAAACATGTCCTTGAGATGCATAGCTATTGCCGGTTAGTCTTATTAATGTTCTCTGCAAGTTGCTTATAAGTACAATGGGTGAGGAGCTGTGTTGGTATCTTGAGTCTCAGGGTCTTTTGCCTCTGTTCGAGGGCAGTTTTTACCAAGGCTGTTCTTCTGTTGACAATTCAGTCTGTCTGGATTCTGCTATCCAATCAGCCATTGCCTGGTGTCAACAACTTATCAAATGGCTCTGAGCACTATGGGACTTAACTTCTGAAGTCATCAGTCCCCTAGGACTTAGAACTAATTAAACCTAACTAACCTAAGGACATCACACACATCCATGCCCGAGGCATGATTCGAACCTGCGACCTTAGCGGTCGCTCATTACCAGATTTTAGTGCCTAGAACCACTCAGCCACCCTGGCTGGCAACACCTTATCACTGTCTTTTTCAGTTTGAAAAAGGCTTATCGTACCATATGGTGTCATCAGATCCTTGTTAATCTACATGAGTGGGGTCTCTGGGGCTCACTCCAGACTTTTGTGTGGAGCTTCTTATCACACCATACTGCCCAGGTTCAAGTTGATGCTTCCACCATACCCTCCATATACAACAGAATTGGGTCATGTAGGCCTCTGTATTGCTTGTTCCCCTTTTCCTAGTGGTATAGTTGCAGCTGTGGAATCTACAGTGTCACCCTCCCTGTATGCAGATGATTTTTTCATTTAGTATTGCTCCTCCACTGCTGGATGCCATACAAAAGGTCTAGTCCTGGGCTCTCATCTATGGCTTCTGGTTTACAGCTGCCAAGACATGCTTCATGTACTTTGGTTCATCCACAACTAGAAATCTACCTCAATGACAAGTTGCTCCATGTCGTAGAGTCTTACTGTGTTCAGGGATAGCTTTTGACGCCCAATTGATGGGGCTTCCCCCTGCCCCCTCTTCACCAACTTAAGTGAATGTGCTGGTCGCACCTTAATACTCTTCAATGCCTCAGTAACACCAGCTGGGGTGCAGACTGCTCTACACTTTTGCAGCTTTACAAACCTCTGATCATGTCTCACCTCAGTTATGGGAATCTGGCATATAGCGTGGGAGTGCCTTCAGTATTCCAAACATTGGACATGGTACCCTGCTGTGGGGTCCGACTAGTGATGGCCTACTTGTAGAGGCTGAGGCCCCTCCACTTCAGATCAGCTGCCAACAGCAGCTGCTCAACTATGCAATACACATTTTCTGCTCCCTTGAGTATCTGAACTACTGTGTCCTTTTTTCTGGTATGGAGATGCATCTCTCACAATAATGGCCCAATACTGAAGTCTTGATCACTATTTGCATACAATGTCTCAGATCCAAATTCCAACTTCCCCCACTGTCACCTCTTGTCAGGAAGCAACTGCATAAGCTCCCATGGTTTGGACCTTTTTGTCTCAACATACCCTTTGGACTGAAAGTCTCTGTTGACCCCATTGTTTTTTGCTGCCTGTTCCCAGCCAACCTTGATGCATTTGCAAGTTCAGAAGTGGTATACACAGACAGTTCTGTAGTTGACAGATAAATCAGTTTTGCTTGCACATTTATGAGGCACAGTGCACTGTGCTCCCTGCTGAATGAACACAGTGTATTGACTACAAAATTGGTGGCCATCACCTGAGCCCTCAGTCACATTCATTCTTGGTTCAGCAAGTCATTCTTAATCAGCAGTGACTTCATGAGTAGTCTTCACACTGTCGACCATGCCTACCCTTAACAGCTATTGGTTGTGACTATGCAGGATCTCCTTTTTCTCACCTCAATCAAGCTGGATGGTCAGTCATCTTTGTCTGGGCCCCAGATTACATTGGGATTCCAGAAATGTACATGCTGACTGGTTGGCCAAGTTGGCTACCAGGATACTGCCTTTGGAGATGGGAGAACTGGAACTGGACCTTTAGTCAACTCTATGCCATCAGTTGTTGATGGCTTGGAATGTCAGTTGGTGTGGCCTGGTGTCTCTGGACAAACTGTGAGCATAAAGGGGACCATTCTTCCCTCCACGCTTATCACAAGGAACCTACTGTTCTCTGTCAGCTTCACAATGACCACACTTGGCTGACACATGGCCACATCCCACAGCATGAGGCTCCACATCACAGTTAGTGTGGTGCCTGTCTGACAGTGGTCCTCATCCTACTTGACTGCACCACTTTGGAAAAATATTAAATTTGTTGACATACTGCCTTAGCTGCTAACAGATGATGTCAAAGTGGCTAATCTGGTTTTGTGTTTTATCTCTGAAGGTAGTTCCAATTTCCCTCCATGGTACAGGGCACATTTGCCTTGTTGGTCACTTGAGGGATTGGAGATGTGCTCTGTTGCTTGCTCCAGCCCATGGGTCCCATGGCTGACTTTGCTCAGTGGTCTGGCATAGCTCCTGATTTTCCCACCATTTTAATTCTTCTTATTCTTTTACAATTGTTGCTGGCTTACTATCTCATCATTGTTGTTCTCTTTTCTTAGATCTTATCAGATTTTTTTGCAGAGCACTAGTCTTGCAAGTTTCATAGGAGAGCTTCTATGAAGTTTTGAAAGATAGGAGATGAAGTACTGGTGGAAGTAAAGCTGTGAGAATGGGTTGTGGGTCACGCATGGGTAGCTCAGTCAGAAGAGCAGTTGCCCATGGAAGGCAAAGATCCCAAGTTCAAGTCTTGGTCTGGCGCAAAATTTTAACTTGCCGCAATGTTTCAATAATTTTGTGGATCACTTCCACTATCCTACTTGTAGACAGATGTGAACTGTGCTTTCTTCCAACTTTTGGGTACAGTTTTATGTTGAAGGATCAACAGGATATTATGGATAAAAGAAGGACTAACTGAGCCACATATTAGGTGTAGAATGTGGTAAGAATTCCATTGGGCCATGGGGCTTTGTTCAGTATTTTGTTTTCAACAGTTTCTCAATGTTATTGATACTAAAATCCATATTTCTCATCTTTTCAGTAGCCTGAGAACTAAATTTGGCCAGTACTCCTGGATTTTGCTTTGTTACCTGTTCCTGTGCTATTCGTGAGCATCTGGACACTAAACTGCATGTCAATCAAACATATACAAGGGTGTGATGAAAAGCAATGCCTCCAAATTTTTATTGTGCTCTCAATGTCAGTTGAGGTATTATGTGTCATGCAAATTACTCTGTCAACTTTCTTATTTCACATGCAAGTTGCAACCCTTTGCCACTAGAGGGCTCCAAAATGTACCATGTAATATGGTGTTGTGTAATGTAATGGTGTTGGTACATGAGAAACAGCATTTTGTAATCAGTTTTCTAACCACTCAAAATGTGCCTCCAATTGAAATCCATCTCCTTCATCATGACAATGCTGGACAACACATGAGTACTGCAACATCTGCAACAATTTGGCACCTTGGGTTCATTGTTATCAGTCATTTTCCTGACTTTGCCTGATCCAATTTTCATTGTTTCAAAAAAAAGAAAACCTCCAGGGACTTCACTTCGATGGTGATGGTGCAGTGCAAGCAGAGGTGAAGTTGTGGAGTCATCAACAAAGTCAAATGCTATCAGTAAACTGGCCTCTCTTGGAGAAATTTGTTCATTGTGTGAGTGACTATGTTCAGAAATATGTGAAGAATAAAGTTGCAGAATGTTAATAAACTTTGTTTTATTTAAAAAGCTTTAAGAGTTTTCACATTAAAAATTTGGAGGCACTACTTTTCAGCATGACCTCATATTCAACAGGTGCTCAGAACTACTGCCAGAAAGAGCAGATATTTGTAGTTTGTATCTTAAATGTAAAAAAAATATAAAAAATAGAGGCAGTAAGCTTCTCCAAGTTGCAAAGTAAGTAGAAGATGGCCCCAGATAAATACAAAGTAGCATTACAAATTATAAAGTTACAGATCTGTCTTCTAAAGATCTTCTGGTGCTGTACTTATAGTTGATAAAGTATTTCACTGGTGAACTGTAATATCCACCAAGATTTTAAAACTATCTCAAAATTTTCAAATTATAAAATTACAGCTGCTGTTGGTTGTTGTATTATGTTCTCAAAAAGACATTACACATAATCTGTGCACAATTAGCTTTCATATTTTTCTTGATTTGCTCAAAGTGTAAAAAAAAAAAAAAAATCCAGTATGCAAAAATGATAACTGAGAGCTAACACCAAAGTTACAGATTAGTCTCAACAGTACCAGTATTTTTGAAAATATGAGACTCTCATACACACTCGATTAATAAGGTTCTTTGAGAATCATGTTCTTTTGTACACTCCTGGAAATGGAAAAAAGAACACATTGACACCGGTGTGTCAGACCCACCATACTTACTCCGGACACTGTGAGAGGGCTGTACAAGCAATGATCACACGCACGGCACAGCGGACACACCAGGAACCGCGGTGTTGGCCGTCGAATGGTGCTAGCTGCGCAGCATTTGTGCACCGCCTCCGTCAGTGTCAGCCAGTTTGCCGTGGCATACGGAGCTCCATCGCAGTCTTTAACACTGGTAGCATGCCGCGACAGCGTGGACGTGAACCGTATGTGCAGTTGACGGACTTTGAGCGAGGGCGTATAGTGGGCATGCGGGAGGCCGGGTGGACGTACCGCCAAATTGCTCAACACGTGGGGCATGAGATCTACACAGTACATCAATGTTGTCGCCAGTGGTCGGCGGAAGGTGCACGTGCCCGTCGACCTGGGACCGGACCGCAGCGACGCACGGATGCACGCCAAGACCGTAGGATCCTACGCAGTGCCGTAGGGGACCGCACCGCCGCTTCCCAGCAAATTAGGGACACTGTTGCTCCTGGGGTATCGGCGAAGACCATTCGCAACCGTCTCCATCAAGCTGGGCTACGGTCCCGTACACCATTAGGCCGTCTTCTGCTCACGCCCCAACATTGTGCAGCCCACCTCCAGTGGTGTCGCGACAGGCGTGAATGGAGGGACGAATGGAGACGTGTCATCTTCAGCGATGAGAGTTGCTTCTGCCTTGGTGCCAATGATGGTCGTATGCGTGTTTGGCGCCGTGCAGGTGAGCGCCACAATCAGGACTGCATACGACCGAGGCACACAGGGCCAACACCCGGCATCATGGTGTGGGGAGCGATCTCCTACACTGGCCGTACACCTCTGGTGATCGTCGAGGGGACACAGAATAGTGCACGGTACATCCAAACCGTCATCAAACCCATCGTTCTACCATTCCTAGACTGGCAAGGGAACTTTCTGTTCCAACAGGACAATGCACGTCCATATGTATCCCGTGCCACCCAACGTGCTCTAGAAGGTGTAAGTCAACTACCTTGACCAGCAAGATCTCCGGATCTGTCCCCCATTGAGCATGTTTGGGACTGGATGAAGCGTCGTCTCACGCGGTCTGCACGTCCAGCACGAACGCTGGTCCAACTGAGGCGCCAGGTGGAAATGGCATGGCAAGCCGTTCCACAGGACTACATCCAGCATCTCTACGATTGTCTCCATGGGAGAATAGCAGCCTGCATTGCTGCGAAAGGTGGATATCCACTGTACTAGTGCCGACATTGTGCATGCTTTGTTGCCTGTGTCTATGTGCCTGTGGTTCTGTCAGTGTGATCATGTGATGTATCTGACCCCAGGAATGTGTCAATAAAGTTTCCCCTTCCTGGGACAATGAATTCACGGTGTTCTTATTTCAATTTTCAGGAGTGTGTATCAATCAGTTAGGTTTGATTTCAGAACTTTTTGACGAACGTTTAAGGCTTTTGAAAACAGGAACTGGTGCCAGTTGTTTAATGTGATAAAACTCTTTGACTGCATACATGCTGATATTTTAGTGGAAGGAATATTTTATACTCATGGCAAAACATAAATTGCCACATAACAGAACATTTTAGGTCTAAATCAGGGAGCAAAAAAATATATCCTTTTTGAACTGATATGCAGCTAATAAACTCCTATATAATCCTGGCAAAACACAATACCCTCTGCTGAGTTGGGGGATGGTTATATAAAATAAATCATTGAAACTTTGAGACATCCATATCATCTACATACTCTAGTGGGAAAAGTATGTTAAATGTGTCTGTGGAAAAATGTCTTGGGTATTGCACCTCATCTTGAAATTATGAGACATAGTAAGCAATATATATCACATTCCTTTTTGTTAATATTCCCCTTGCATCACCAACTTTTAAAATTACAAACCAATAGAAACAGTATCTTTGAATTTACTGTCAAGAAGGAAGATCACAGAAATGGTTAAGGGGATAAACATAAGAAAATTCTATCAAGAACAGGAAATTATCAAAAAGTGATCCCACTCAGAATCTACAACAAAATGCTATTTTCTGTTTATTCCACACCACTGAAAACATTTAAAATAAAGTTGTATAACAGATATCAGCCAAAGTATTGTACAATCTTAAAGAGTTATTTGATAAGCATAATGATGATGTTTTATGACTTTTATTGAAATACATTGTATTATAATGTACTGCATATTTGTGCACCAGTGATGAAACCTTTATCAATATCAATGGCCAACAGTTAATAAGGATTTTGTAAGGCAGATTGTACTGAGACATGAATGTTAAGAATGAGTCAAAGCACTTGTTGGGCAACACCACCTCTGGAAGGCCGCTTGAGTGTGAGCGTACGATTCCCTGATTGGCTAAATTCTATGCTAAATAACTCGGAAATGTAGCAATGTATCGAATTTTTTTCTTAACATTTATGTCTCACTAAAACCTGCCCTGTAGCATCCCTACAAGCATTTCACACATTTTCTGACCACCCCATTATATATATTTTGTGATTATTCTCCATAGGTCCGTGCAGCATTAACCTTGCTTTGGAAGTGGAATTTGAAACTACTATATGTTACAAAACTTAACTTGTGCAATGCATCAGTATTACTGCAAGCTGTGTGTTACCCACTGTGGTGTACTGTTTATACAGGGTGAGTGAAAAAGGACTTCACAATTTTGGAATGATATAGAAATTCATTGAGATATCTTACAGAATCAGTAGATGTGTCATTTTGTAGCAAACAACCTCAAGTTTGCTTGAAGTACCTCATTCCAACACCAGGAGTATCAGAATAGTACACATTTAAAATGGAGCACACTTACTGAGTGTTTTGGTTTCATGAAGTGAGCTCTGTAACAACTGTACAGCATAAATTGTGCACAAAATATGCTAAAGAGCCTTTCCCATCAAACAGTTTAACAGACCTGAAAAACTGAATCTACACTGCCGTTGCACAAATTATGCCCAATTTGTTGCAATGAGTGTGGGAAGAAATTGATTATCGGTGGGATATTTGACACAACACAAATGGTAATCACATCAAACGAAAATAACACTTGACAGTTTTATGTGAAACTTGAGGTTGTTTGCTAGAAAATGACACAACTACTAATTCTGTAAGTTATCTCAATAAATTTCTATACCATTCCAAAGTTGTGAAGTCCTTCTTGACTCATCCTGTGTTTTCTGACTGCCAACATACAAATAATCTGTTCGTTTCTTACATCATGCAGTTATTTAGCATTTACCATTTGTGATTTCTGGAAGTTTCTTGACATACTTATTTACATAATATTCAAATTTGTTAGAACATTTTATGTATGTGTAAATTTTAGCATATTGTAGATGCAAATAGTTCATCTCTGTGTGAACCTTTCTGTGTGACCAATAAGCATTCCTTCAGTGTGAGGTGTTAGTTCTTGTTGATAATCCAGCTCTTGTAACTGATACTTGATTCCAGATTTTGTGCAACAATGCAATACTTGAGTGCACACTCTAAGAATATACTTTTGTATTACAAATACAATGTTAGTGCACTTGGATTCAATACAGTAAAACATATAAAATGTATGCAGTGCTGTATAATGAAAGAAGATGAAACTGTTTATGATAATAATTTAGATAAGTACATCCAGCTGCCTACACAATTTGCAGAAAAAGGTTCTTGGACATACTGTCAACAAATGATTTTGAATTCCTTCTGGTCTCCAATGGAAGAACGTATTCTTAATGCAAAAGCTGCCAACTTCAACATAATCACACTGTGGATAATGAGACATTCTCAATTTATTATGTGGTCTAAAAGAAGATGCAGAAATTTAGCTCCATTCTTTCTCTATAGGCACTCATTACTGTATATTTTTATAAATTGCTTTGGGTCTTTATAGCTAGAATGAAAGGGAATGAAGTTGGTCTCACTTAAGGTGGCTAGAAAGGACTTCACAGTCAACCTGTTGAGGACCATGGGAAGGATGTTAATAATCTTTTTAGTTGACAGTTTTTCAGTTGTCATACTAGTGTCATCTGCAAACATTAGTAATTTGCACTGATTATTCATGGTTGCTGGCATATAATTAGCATAAATCAGAAAGTAAAGGGGGCCAATAACCAATCCCTAAGGGATTCTGTGGTGGATAACTCCCCATTCTGATGCAATAGATATTTCCCTTTTGCAGTTCACCAAATCTTGCATCACTTTCTTGTTCTTCCATAAAATCTTCTGGACAGTTTCCTGTTTTAAGATGATGGTACAGCACCAGAACTCACCTACAGTTCACCTGTTCAGTGACACTAAGGAAGTATTCTTTCAATGTCTTTGCGACCTCCTACTTACAATTAATTTCATTATTATTAAGATTAAACACAGTGGTGGAGGCCCTAGTGGGAATTAAGTCAGTATCACTTCTTTTTACATTATGCATACTAATAATTTTGTTCACTGAATTACTAATGTTGTCCAATAAGAATGTCTTTTCTCTGGTCCATCTCTATTGCTATTGTAGTTTTTGTGTTCGGAATTCTGCTTGCACCGTTTTTTTTTTTTTTTTTTTTTTTTTTTTTTTTTTTTTTTTTTTTTTTTTTCGATGCATGTAATACATTACCTGATATAAGTACTTTTCTGTTGGCATTATTTGCATTTTTCAGTATCATACTCATGTAAATGGTGTATGTTGCATCAGCAAACAATTATCAATGTTAGTATGTTAATCTTAGTAATAAAGAGTATTATCTATACTCTTAACTGATGTAAATGAAATTACTGTATAGGAGCAGCTCAGTTATAGCCTAGTCAACAACTTGTAGTTGTGGTTCAGAGAAAAAGAGAGAGAGTCTGAGAGAGTCTGTGAGAATGTTGAAAATAATGAAGAAAAATATTTATTGCCAAAAAAAACCACATTAATGCCAAAATAAACAGTTTTACTTTTATGTGCTTTGTTGGTAGTATCTACAGAAACAAAACATCATTTTGAAATTTCTGTAACTGACACTGCCATTTTCATGCTGTTTTCCAACTTCTCTCCATTGCAGTTGTCACGAATGCGTATCTTCTTTAACATTCACCAGTGACATTCTTTATATGTGTGGTGGCTACTTCTCAGTTTTCCCCAGAGAATTTCTAAATGCTAGCTTCTGTCATGATCTTCAGTGTTCCATAGCGACTCTATTCAATTTACATTTGAATAATACTGAGCCAATTGTGGGGGAGCAAACATTTTCATATAATTTTATTTCTTATTTGTGACAAATTGAATCAAGAAAATAAAAGTTTAAATCCTCTAATGGTGTTTAACAGTATGATATTTATCCACTGCTGTGTCTGCATGGAGAACTGAATGCAGGTAAAAACTTATCAAATGAACAAATAATGCAAAAAGTTAATGAGTAATGGAAAAATCTGCCTGTTAGTCTTATTAAAGGAAGTTTTGTTACAGGAAACAATGTTGAATAAAATGAAACTAGCTAGGTATTATTTTGAGATAATCTTTGGTATCACATTTGTTAAAGTTAATGAGTAAGGGAAAATCTGCCTGTTACTCTTCTTAAAGAAAGTTTTGTTACAGAAAACAATGTGGAATGTTGATGGGATTCATGCAGACTAGGCACACAGCATTATAGGCATGTAGGGGCCATGTTATATACAGTTTTTAAAATATTTTTCAGTGATTGGTCCCACATATGGTATCATAGCCATTTTCTACTTTTGCTAGTAACTTGCTTGAAGGCAAAACCAATTACGGAATCATATGTGTGACCTGAGGCTGAAAAATATAATAAAAAGGATACATTGAAAAATTATTTACCTTCATTTTCCTGAGATTGTCACAAAGTACCTCTCGTGGAATGAAAGGAGTGGCAAGGATGGAGCTAGGGAAGGTGAATTGTCAACTTTGATTTAGTGGGAGAATTTTAGGAACGTGCAGTTCATCTGTTTAGGGTACTACATACAAAATACTAGTGCAGCCCATTCTTTAGTACCACTGACATTTTTGGGAGCCCCACCTGCTCAGAGTAAAAGAAGACATTGAAGCAATTTGGAGGCAGGCTGTTAAATCTGTTACTGGTAGGTTTGATCAACAAGAGTGTATTCCAGAGATGCTTCATGAACTCCAATGGGAATCCCTGGAGGGAAGATGATGTTCTTTTCATGAAACACTATTAAGAAAATTTAAAGATCTGCCATTTGAAGCTGACTGCAGAATGATTGTATTGTTGCAATGTATATTTTGTGTGATGACGACAAAGATAAGATGAGAGAAATCAGTGCTCATATGGAAGTAAATAGACAGCCATTTTTCCCTCACTCTCTTTGCAAGTGGAACGTGAAATGTAATTTTTCTCCAATTCCCATACATCAACACGCAGACCCCACAAGGTACCTATGGTGCATTGTGAAGGGTACCATAGGTAAGTTGTGGTGTATGTGTGTAGATATATGAGGACTGGACAAAAATATGTAAACACAACGAGAAACATTCTTGAATGTAAATGCATATGCTAGACAAATCTGTAGGTTGTGCTGTTGTATGTGACCACAAATGATACCTGTGAAATGTTACAAATATGTTATAACAGTAGCTGTGTTGAGAAGAGTGTTTTGTGTAGTTATGAGTGCATTAGGTCATGGCTAAGTGAATTTGAATGTGGGCAAATTGTTGATGCTCATATTGTTGGTGCTTCCATAAACAAGGTAGTCAAAGTGTTTGGTGTTTCCAGAGGCACAAAATTGAAGATTTGTACAACATACAGTAAATGCAGAAAAACAATATGCACTAAGTAACAATGTGAACAAAATTGTGTGTTGAGTGATCATGACAGATTGTCATTGAAGAAGACTGAAGAAAAATAATAGGATGACAACTGCAAAATCAGTGCAGAAGTGAATATCACACTTGTGAACCACATCAGCACAAAACTAACATAAATGAGGCTCCATAAGCATTGAATTTCAGGGTGAGCTGGGATTCAAAAACTACTCATTAGTGATGCAAAATCCCATAACAGGGCTACAGAGCAACTGAGTCTTGTTTCACACTGTTTCCAACTTCTGACCAAGTTTACATCCAAAGAGTGAAACATGGCAGGAGTGTGGTGATAATTTGGACAGTCATATTGTGGTATTACTCTGTAAGGTTGCATTATTGCTAAGGATTATGTAAAGATTTTGGCTGATCATGTGCATCCCATGGTACAATGTTTGTTCTATAATGGTAATGCGGTGTTCCAAGATGACAGAGCCCCTGTTCACACAGCTAGCATCATCCAGGATCCTCGCTTTGTGAGCACGAGGATGAATTGTCGCATCTCTCCTGGCCATCACAGTCACCAGATATCAACCTTAGTGAGCCTTTGTGCTCTGCCTTGGTGATAAGTATGTGTGAATGTTATGCACCTCCAACATTTTCACCTGAACTTGCCACTATTTTGCAGGAAGGATGGTATAAGATTGCCTTGAAAACCATATGGGACCTGTATGTATCCATTCCAAGATGACTCGACATGGTTTTGAACACTGGCAGGTTTCCTACAAAATATTAGGCATGTAATGTGTTGTGTTTTTGGTGTTTCCATATTTTTATCCAACCATTGTAGAAGCAGATGTATATGAAACAATAACTAAGTTAAGTGCCACCTGCTCACTTGAAAACAATCACACTGTCTTGATTTTCAGACAAACAAGGGAAATGAGGGTTTAATGTCTTGTCACTGATAAAATCATTGAAGATGGTGCACAAGGCCAGATTGTACAAGAGAAATTTGCCACATCATTTTCAAAGGAACTATTTGCCCTGCACAATTTAGGGAAATAATGGAAACCCGAAATCTGGTTCACCAGATGGAAATTTGAGTCCCACACCTCCTATACATAAACCCAGTGCCGTATCTTCTGTGTCATCTTCATCAGTCCTGGCAGGTAAGACCTTAGTACTATAGTGCTATGATGTGTCTTGAGCTAATGTTTCAGATAATATTCTAACTGTCTACCCTATGTTTAAATGAGCCCTAGTTTGGTTTTAAATTCAATAAAAAATTCACAGGAAGAATTAAGTGAAGTTCTGAAAATAAAATGGTAATGAAATGTACAATTTCAATGGTAGCCTAATTTAGCGAAGGACACCAAACTTCATTATCTAGCTAACCAAAACAATAAAGTTCAGACCAGCTTTATACATATCAGGCATTCAGAATAACTATTTTTTTAATTATAAAGCACAGATTTTTCTCACAATTATGAGTACTAAGCAAACCTGCTGTCAATTCAGCAGTTGTTTTGAACACCACAGTGCTTTACTAGGCATGGTCCTGTTGTAGGTGGTATGACTTTACGTTTGAACTGACGTACCCAGCCAGTTATAGAGTGACGTACAGATTTAATGTGGGTTCTGAACTGTAATGTAACTCAGTATTTTCAGACCAACAAACACTGTGAGGGATGAAATAACTGTAAGTGACAAATAAAAATCATAGGACTGACCAGGGATTAAACTTGAGACCTTCGGATTTGCAATCTGGCACTTTATCATTGAGCCACACATATGTACATGAGTACTAAAGAGAGAAACCTCACATTTTGAGAAAAATTTTGCTTGAAATTCATGATTTTTAGGTTTCTCTAAAAAAATTGTGTTGAATGGTAGACTCTAATGGAGCATTAATTGTTTCTATGTTTTCATTCCTCTGGAAAGTCCAGTTATTTGGAAAGATTGTTGTCTCACTCCTCATCACTGTGTGCTTATTGCAGCCACTGTTTCTAAGTATGTCATACAGCAACATATAGGTGTGCGTGTTTGGTGCTTGATACATCCGTAAAGAGTACAAAAACTGTTTATAATTTTCTAAGCTTCTTTAAACTCTTAATAGTTAAGTAACCATAGGCTGTAATTTAATGTAATATTAGCATGTGTTCATCAAATACACATTTATTACCCATATCTGGGAAGTAAGTGCTTTAGGTAAAGTCTGTGGCACAAGCCCATAACCAAGCTATTGGCTTGACTATAGGTAGAGTATAAGCTTTCTTCACTGCAACACTTGGAGGGAGAGGGTGGTGGAGGAGAGTGGTGGGGAAGGGTGGTGGCCCCATAACCCTGTCTGCCTCTTATCCCTAGAAAAGATCCCCAGTATTTATTTGATAGCAAGTTGAGTGGACCTGGGATCATCTGGAGGGACTGGAATGAAGAAAAATCCTGGATCTTATTGGGAAATGGACTGAGGTGCTTCAGGGCCAGAGTCTGGTGCCTGATCTGATAGATCACCATGTCCACATCTGGGAGGATCAAATAAAAATAGTTTGAACAGATTTAAGCTTTGGAGCAGTTCACATTATCTTCAAGCTTTAACATATCACTTCCTTTGAGGATATACATCATAGTTTTTAATGTTCAGAAGAGATCTCATTTGGGACACGTGTTAAAACTTGATGTTTATTCCTTGTTATTTTAGAACATTTCCTGTGGCTGTTGTGGTCTACGGTTTGAAGACCAGTTTGATGCAGCTATCCAGGCTAGTCTATCCTGTGCAGGTCTCTACATCTCTGCATAACTACTGCAACATACATACATCCATGTATACCTGCTTAATGTACTCAAGTCAAGGTCTTCCTCTAGAATTGTTATCCCCACATTTCCCTCCATTATCCAACTGAGAGCCCCTGATGTCTAAGAATGTGTCCTATCAACTCATCCCTTCTTTTAGTCAGGTTTGCCATATTTTTTTGTCAGTTCAGTTCAGTACTTCCTCATTTATTATTAGATATACCCATCCAATTTTCAGCATTATTCTATAGCACCTCATTTAAAGTTTTCTAATCTCTTCTTCACTGAATGCATATTGGCTTAGTTTCATTTCCATACAAGACTACACTCAAGATAAATGTTTTCAGAAAAGATTTCTTGACATTTAAACTGATGCTAGATGTTAAAAATTCCTCTTTTTCAGAAATACTTTTCTTGCTATTGCCAGCATGCATTTTATATCCTCCTTACTGTGGCAATAACGAGTTATTTTGCTGCTCAAGTAGCAAAACTCTCTTTTTTCTGTATACAATAAAATGGTTTGGATACCAGACTGAAGAAATATAAAATATTTTACATAATATATATTTGATACACATAAAAAATTGTACAGGTCTTTCTGCAGTAGAAACTTACAATCTTATTTACAATATCCTTTTTATTTAGTATTAACATCTTTACCTGAGAAATTCCTTCAACAATAATGGGGCTGTATTTAAAACACCATTTGCTGCCTGTTTTGTATATGAGCTCTTAAAGTTCAATGTCACTTTACAATTTTCCAAGAATTTTGATGCTTCACACTTACATTTGCAAATGGCTCTTACTGATATATCTAAAAATGTTGTTACTAATAAATAATATTTTTCCTAATGATGCAAACTGCAACAGAACAACAATTGGATAGATATATTTGTAGAATAATTTGAAAAATAAAGCTGTATCTTTTAGCTCTGTTCACCAACAGGTCACTCTTACAGCATATAATAACAAATAATTAATTTTTCAGCTTTTGAAACTAAAGGTATTTCCCTTGAGAACAGCAATGTAAGCAACTGACAAGATCACTTGCAACTGTTTGATTAAAGTACTTTATCAGCAGTCGCTAGCAGACATATTCCAGATTGTAAGGTATCAGTACTCAAGCTGTCAAAGAAGTGGCATCCATTTCATTAGTGAGTTGATTGCCGCTATCTCCTTGCTATTTGTGTATCACAGTTGTTTTTTGGTCAAGGGGACCATTCTGACAGCTTGGTAACCAACAACTTCATCAACTTATGATATTTTTCAAACATGTGGCTTTATATACAGGTGAGCAATAACAATACCTCTTGAAAATCAGAGGTACAGTTCCATTAGCTGAAGAATTTGTTTTCTGTTACTATATACATATTATTCATCAGTGTGGCCATTGCTTCATCTGTTGGTGATTACAGTCAATTTATGTGTCATTAGTTAATTCCTTTCATTCCTGGAATATAGAAAGATTCTATTAATGAGCACTCAGTCATCACTGGAGAGTAGAGTCTTAAGGTAAGCTCCTCACAGTTGTTTGTTCATTATAAGCTGATGTATTTTACACCCTCACTCAAATTTTCTTTCTGTCAGTCTTCTACATATTATGCACTCACTTCTAAATCACAGTATACATTATTCAAAGTGGATCACTCATCACTTCCTAGCAAAGGATTTGCATTAATGCATTAAATTTTTTACAACATAAAAGAGATGACAAAATTTGTCTTCATGACTTCTTTTTCTTCAGTAGAACATTTCTAATATTTTGGAATGGCAAGTCTATGAACAATGTAAGGGCAACTGATGCAAGAACAATGGCTGCAGTTTCTGCTGCATTAAACTGAAAAAAGAATTACGAATATTAATTAGTAATAAAAATTTGTAAATACAATAAATTACATACAATGATAACGATATAAGTGAATTCAACAAAATGTGATTGTAGACATTTTCAGATCTCAAAATATAAAGAATCGCAGGCCACATAAAAAATTTTGGTATCTAAATGCTAGTAAGGTATAAAATACTTTAAGTTTTTGTACCTGTATTGTCACATACTATACAAATTAATTACTTAGAATACTTAGAATTTTCACAACAAATTATCATCAGTATAAATGAAAAAAATGGAAATAGTCACAATTCACAATCTAAAGGGTTTCTGACTAAATCATTTACTCAATGAAAATCCCTTACAAATAGTATAATTTACTAAGTCTGCACCAGTTTTTTCCCTTTTTGTTGAGGCCTGTAAAAATTAACATGGAGAAGTTAGTTCCATCTCATTTCTTCTTCCTACACACTTCAGTATTTTTTCAATTTTCATCATATTCCTTTCCTCTTCTTTTGGGGCTACATTAAATTTCAAATTCAATTATGCAATTTTATACCATGCATGCAAAATTTTGATAAAACAGCACAGTTTTGCTGTTAAAATTTTTTTCTACATTTCTATAAAAGTTTATTTATAGGGAAATTATAGGTAACCCTAATAACAATATATGTAATCAAGTTGAAACTGGACTTCAAGAAGCTATTCCATCTGAACGAGATGTATTATCCTTTGCTACTTACATCTTGCAATCAATAAATATTAAATGTTGCTAACAACCTTTGACACTTAAGTGAAACAAAGCAGAAAGTACGAGGGTCAGTCAAAAAGTAATGCCTCCCATTTTTTTTCTACTTAAAAAAATTAAGTTAAGTGAAAAATTTGAATTTGGCGCCATTCCTCAAACCTTCTTCTGCAATCCACTGCAGTAGTAACTTTCTGTGTCAACAGGTGGCAGCACAGCAGAAGTTTGTAAGATGGCCGACATCGATGTTCGTTTGAGACAGCGTTGTGTGATTGAATTCTTGAATGCAGAAGGTGAAACGCCCAAACGCATTCATGAAAGACTGAAGAAGGTGTATGGTGTTGTGACAGTGGATGTCAGCACTGTTAGACGATGGGTTCATCGTTGTAAGGAAGCTGAAGGGCAAACACCGTTGACTGACGAAAAGCGGAGCGGCAGGCCGGTGAGTGCAGTGACTCCACACAACATTCAGCAAGTTGATGACATCATTCGTGGTGACCGTCGGGTGACTGCAGATGAAGTGTGTCGCATTATTTCTCTTAGTAAAGGCAGTGTGATCACGATTTTTAAACAATTGGGGTACTCAAAAGTTTGTGCACGGTGGGTTCCAAGAATGTTAACCGATCAGAATAAAGAGGCAAGGAAAACAATAGCCTCCCAACACTTGCAGCGCTTCCATTTGGAGGGAGATGAGTTTCTGAAAAAAATTGTGACCGGGGACAAAACATGGGTGCATTTTTTTGAACCCGAATCAAAGAGGCAGTCAATGGAGTTGCGTCACACAAGCTCGCCGAGGAAGAAAAAATTCAAAACTGTGCGATTGGCAGGGAAAGTTATGGCAACAGTTTTCTGGGATACAGAGGGTGTGATACTGGTTGATTTTTTGGAGCAGGGATGCACAATAAATTCTGTTCAATACGTCATAACCCTCAAAAAACTTAAAGCACGTCTTCAGCGAGTTCGCCCAACAAAATCAATGGCAGATGTTCTTCTTTTGCATGACAATGCAAGACCACACACCAGTCGTCACACCTCTGACGGGATTGTCAAAATTGGATGGGAAGTTTTGCCTCATCCCCCATACAGCCCTGACCTGGCACCATCAGACTTCCATCTGTTCGGGCCACTAAAAGAAGCTCATCGTGGGATTCATTTTGAAGATGAGGAGGCCGTCAAAACATCCGTGCGTCAATGGCTTAGGAAGCAGAGCTGTGATTTTTACCGTGCTGGGATACATGCCTTGTTCAAAGATGGACCAAAACTGTAGAGATGGGCGGAGATTACATTGAAAAATGACAAAATGATCCTCAATGTTGTGGTTTTCAACCTATGTAATTGCATTTAAATTTCCTGACAATTAAACGTAGAAAAAAAATAGGAGGCATTACTTTTTGACTGACCCTCGTAATATTGAACAATAGAAATGGGCATCTGCCTTCTCTTAAAGGGGGTCCATGACTTGTAACTCCTTGCAGAGTTCTATGCTGGGTCATCTAATGATAGATGTTGTTCCAATGTGTTCACGGCATAAATCGTATATTAACACAGTGAAAACCTGATGTGTTAAAATTTTGTGTGTGACATCTTGAATTTATCTACACTGGGGTGACAAAAGTCATGTGATACCTCCTAATATTGTGTTGGACCTCCTCTTGCCTGGGGTAGTACAAGGAGCTCAACATGGCAGGGATAGCCATTCATAATTTCAAAAGTGTTGCCAGTGGAGGATTTTGTGCATAAACTGATCTGGCCTGATGACATGGTGCATTGTTATCCATAAAAATTCCATCGTTGATTGGGAACATGAATTCCTTGTTGAATGGCTTCCAAGTAGGTGAACATAATCATTTCCAGCCAATGACCAGCTCAGTTAGATCAGAGGGCCCAGTCCATTCCATGTAAACTCAGCCTACACCATTATGGAACCACCTTCAGCTTGCACAGAGCCTTGTTGACAATTTGGACCCATGGCTTCACGGGGCCTGCCCCATACTCAGACGCTACAATCAGCTCTTGCCTACTGACATCAGGACTCATCTGACCAGGCCACAGTTTTCCAGTCATCTAGGGTCCAACTGATTTGGTCACAAGCCTAGAAAAGCTGCTGCAGGTGATGTCATGCTGTTAGCAAAGGCACTAGCTTCAATCATCTGCCGCCATAGCTCACTGACACAACATTTTACCTCATTGTCCTAAGGGGTGCATTCGTCATATATCTCACATTGATTTCTACAGTTATTTCACACATTGTTGTTGCTTGTCTGTTAGCACTGACAACTCTACACAAACACCACTGCTCTCAGTCATTAAGTGAAGGAAATTGGCACTGCATTGTCCATGGTGAGAGGTAATGCATGAAATTTTGTATTCTTGGCACACCCTTGACACTGTAGATATTGGAATATTGAATTCCCTATCAATTTCCAAAATGAAATTGCCAATGCATGTAGCCCCAATTACCATTCTGTATTCAAAGCCTGTTAATTCCTATTTTACAGCCATAACAATGTCAGAAACCTTCCTGTATGAATCATCTGAGCACAAATGACAGCTCTGCCAAAACACTGGCCATTTGTATCTTGTGTATGTGATGCTGTCACTATTTGTATATGTGCATATTATTATCCCATGCATTTTATCACTCAGTGTATAAATTTTTCGGCCTTATATGGAAAATAAATGTACATGATATGTATTGTAAACATCTTGTTTATTCTAGATCCTTTTAATTTACTTACATTTTGACTCTACATTTAAATTAAAGTAAATCTTATCCTTTGTACAACAGAAACAGTAACATGAGGCAATCTCTCTCTCTCTCTCTCTCTCTCTCTCTCTCTCTCTCTCACACACACACACACACACACACACACACACACACACTTAGTGCTACAAATTATGTGTCATTTTATTATTTTATAGCTTACCAATAGTCGAATGCTATACTGGTCAGTGTGTCTTGTTGTTCCAACATTGTAAAAGAAAATTGGAAACTGTGTAAGGTACACTGCATATGATATCCTTGTTGATATTAAGAATGCTTTCCATGAGAGAATGCTCCCCATAATACCTGAAAAAATAACCATGAATAATTACTATGTTGTACGTATAATGTATGTGTCTTTGTTTCATTTTCAAATCATGTAACATACATTACTGAAGTTAGTTCAGTTCTCTCCTGTCCTTTTTTGCAGAATGAGACTAAAATTAAATATACAGAAGTGATAATTGACGAGAACGTGAAAAATTTTATATGTATACATATAAAAGGACCTTACCTCCTTGGTTTACATACGATACAAATATTATCCACATAAAACACAAACACCATCCAATAGGAGCAAATGCAGCATAGTTTGCTGCATCTAGTGGATCATATTTGTAGCTTTCTTGACCCATTGTTGCTGGCATTACAAATGACAAGTAAAACAATACAGAAACAAGCATCCAACCAATGCCTATGTATGCCTGTAACAAAACAGAGTGTGATGATTAAAACTCAATAATTTATTAATGTAATTAAATTGATATGTATATTCTGCAGAATCATATTATATAAAGTATAGAACATGATATTTCAGGAAATATTACATATACTTATGGGCAAACTGCTATGATTATTTGCTGAAGAGTTTGTTTATCCAACTTTGGAACACAATACAACAGTGATTCTGCACAGCATGGCTTTGTCAACTCATAGGTAGGTTCCAGAAATATGTGGGGTTGGATAGGTGGTTTGTGGGCACAGACCTGGCACCTGATAGCTTTCCAGATGTGTTCTGTAGGTTTCAGATAAATTGAATGTGATGGTCAAGACATGAATGAGGATTCACTATTGTGCTATTCAAACAGCTGTAGCACAGTTCTGACCTCGTGACATGTGTAGTTATACTACTGAAAAATGCCATTG
Source organism: Schistocerca gregaria (assembly GCF_023897955.1). Lineage (NCBI taxonomy): Eukaryota > Metazoa > Arthropoda > Insecta > Orthoptera > Acrididae > Schistocerca > Schistocerca gregaria. The sequence goes on along the minus strand of NC_064931.1, from coordinate 198,256,744 downwards.
CCTCCAGACATCAAACATGAACAGATGCAAGTATTTGCAATAATTTTGACATGGTCCACAGATGACATAGTGCCTTTGATTGTACAAGGTCCCATGGAAACCAATGTGAGTGTCTGCCATAGCATAATACTGCTTCCAATGTCCTGCACCCAGGGTCTGGTGCACTTTTCAAGCAGCCATTCACCTGTATGACAGCATATTCAGACACAATCATCAACTTGGAGTTAAAAAAATGGTTAATCTGACCATTTTACATGTTTCTATTGATCCACAGTCCAATATAAATGTTCTTATATTTGCGACTATTATAATTGATGTTGTTGTAGGATCAACTTGGGAATATATAGGGATCATCTGTTGTACAACCATGTTGTTGTGGTCTTCAGTCCTGAGACTGGTTTGATGCAGCTCTCCATGCTACTCTATCCTGTGCAAGCTTCTTCATCTCCCAGTACCTACTGCAACCTACGTCCTTCTGAATCTGCTTACTGTATTCATCTCTTGGTCTCCCTCTACGATTTTTACCCTCCACGCTGCCCTCCAATACTAAATTGGTGATCCCTTGATGACTCAGAACATGTCCTATCAACCGATCCCTTCTTCTGGTCAAGTTGTGCCACAAACTTCTCTTCTCCCCAATCCGATTCAATACCTCCTCATTAGTTATGTGATCTACCCATCTAATCTTCAGCATACTTCTGTAGCACCACATTTCGAAAGCTTCTATTCTCTTCTTGTCCAAACTATTTATCGTCCATGATTCACTTCCATACATGGCTACACTCCATACAAATACTTTCAGAAATGACTTCCTGACACTTAAATCTATACTCGATGTTAACAAACTTCTCTTCTTCAGAAACGCTTTCCTTGCCATTGACAGTCTACATTTTATATCCTCTCTACTTCGACCATCATCAGTTATTTTGCTCCCCAAATAGAAAAACTCCTTTACTACTTTAAGTGTCTCACTTCCTAATCTACTTCCCTCAGCATCACCCGACTTAATTCGACTACATTCCATTATCCTCGTTTTGCTTTTGTTGATGGTCATCTTATATCCTCCTTTCAAGACACTATCCATTCCGTTCAACTGCTCTTCCAAGTCCTTTGCTGTCTCTGACAGAATTACGTTGTCATTGGCGAACCTCAAAGTTTTTGTTTCTTCTCCATGTACTTTAATACCTACTCCGAATTTTTCTTTTGTTTCCTTCACTGCTTGCTCAATATACAGACTACAGCCCTGTCTCACTTCCTTCCCAACCAGTGCTTCCGTTTCATGTCCCTCGACTCTTATAACTGCCATCTGGTTTCTGTACAAATTGTAAATAGCCTTTCGCTCCCTGTATTTTACCCCTGCCACCTTCAGAATTGGAAAGAGAGTATTCCAGTCAACATTGTCAAAAGCTTTCTCTAAGTCTACAAATGCTAGAAACTTAGGTTTGCCCTTCCTTAATCTAGCTTCTAAGATAAGTCGTATGGTCAGTATTGCCTCACGTGTTCCAACATTTCTACGGAATCCAAACTGATCTTCCCTGAGGTCGGCTTCTACTAGTTTTTCCATTTGTCTGTAAAGAACTAGCAATAGTATTTTGCAGCTGTGACTTATTAAACTGATAGTTCAGTAATTTTCACATCTGTCAACACCTGCTTTCTTTGGGATTGGAATTATTATATTCTTCTTGAAGTCTGAGGGTATTTCGCCTGTCTCATACATCTTGCTCACCAGATGGTAGAGTTTTGTCAGGACTGGCTCTCCCAAGGCCGTCAGTAGTTCCAATGGAATGTTGTCTACTTCAGGAGCCTTGTTTCGACTCAGGTCTTTCAGTGCTCTGTCAAACTCTTCATGCAGTATCGTATCTCCTATTTCATCTTCATCTACATCCTCTTCCATTTCCATAATATTGTACTCAAGTACATCGCCCTTGTATAAACCCTCTATATACTCCTTCCACCTTTCTGCTTTCCCTTCTTTGGTTAGAACTGGGTTTCCATCTGAGCTCTTAATATTCATACAAGTGGTCCTCTTTTCTCAAAAGGTCTCTTTGATTTTCCTGTAGGCAGTATCTATCTTACCCCTAGTGAGATAAGCCTCTACATCCTTACATTTGCCCTCTAGCCATCCCTGCTTAGCCATTTTGCACTTCCTGTCGATGTCATTTTTGAGACGTTTGTATTCCTTTTTGCCTGCTTCATTTACTGCATTTTTATATTTTCTCCTTTCATCAATTAAATTCAATATTTCTTCCGTTACCCAAGGATTTCTACTAGCCCTCGTCTTTTTACCTACTTGATCCTCTGCTGCCTTCACTACTTCATCCCTCAAAGCTACCCATTCTTCTTCTATTGTATTTCTTTCCCCCATTCCTGTCAATTGTTCCCTTATGCTCTCCTTAAAACTCCGTATAACCTCTGGTTCTTTTAGTTTATCCAGGTCCCATCTCCTTAAATTCCCACCTTTTTGCAGTTTCTTCAGTTTTAATCTACAGGTCATAACCAACAGATTGTGGTCAGAGTCCACATCTGCCCCTGGAAATGTCTTACAATTTAAAACCTGGTTCCTAAATCTCTGTCGTACCATTATATAATCTATCTGAAACCTGTCAGTATCTCCAGGCTTCTTCCATGTATACAGCCTTCTTTTATAATTCTTGAAGCAAGTGTTACCTATGATTAAGTTGTGCTCTGTACAAAATTCTACCAGGCGGCTTTCTCTTTCATTTCTTTGCCCCAGTCCATATTCACCTACTACGTTTCCTTCTCTCCCTTTTCCTACTACCGAATTCCAGTCACCCATGACTATTAAATTTTTGTCACCCTTCACTATCTGAATTATTTCTTTTATTTGATCATACATTTCTTCAATTTCTTCGTCATCTGCAGAGCTAGTTGGCATATAAACTTGTACTACTGTAGTAGGTGTGGGCTTCATGTCTATCTTGGCCACAATAATGCGTTCACTATTTTGTTTGTAGTAGCTTAGCCGCATTCCTATTTTCCTATTCATTATTAAACCTACTCCTGCATTACCCCTATTTGATTTTGTGTTTATAAGCCTGTAGTCACCTGACCAGAAGTCTTGTTCCTCCTGCCACCGAACTTCACTAATTCCCACTATATCTAACTTTAACCTATCCATTTCCCTTTTTAAATTTTCTAACCTACCTGCCCAATTATTCAACAATATATGCTGTGCATTGTACTCCAAAACACTTGTGCTTGCACCAACATTGTCATCAGATCTGTCCCACATCTGTCTTGCTTTGTGCAGTGGGCAAACTTCTGATATCCACGTTCTGTGATGGGGTGTAGATGTCCAACATCTTATCACCTACTCATGGTTTCATCCTTCAACCATTTTCCACAATGCTCACAACAGTAGCATGTTAACAGTTAACCAGCTTCACCATTTCCAAGATGTTCATTCCCAGGCATGGGACCATAACAATCTACCATTTGTCAAAGTCAGTGAATTTCCTCATTTGCAGATAGTGTTGTTGCTAGAATGATTTCCTATTTATATATGTGTACTTTTCTTACCACATCACATGCTCACAATTCGGAATCACAGTGGGCAGTGGTTATGGTGTTTTGTGTTATCAGTGTATTATTCTTTGCAATAAAAGTGCACAAAAATTATTATAACAGTATTATATAAATAAATTTAGTTAAAAAATCACTGCCTGCATTACCTTGCTGAAAAGTATCACTGTTGCTAATAGTAAAGTTCAGAACCCTACTACAGAACACTGACGGACCATGTAGGATGACATCGTAAAATAAATGAATCAGAATCTGTGTAAGTGTGGGTTAAAGGTGCTGACAATTGTAAAAAAAATTAAACTCATCGGTGACCTTACTGATTAATATAGAAATTAAATTAATTCTTTCCTTTCCCTTATTCCTATAAAAAATAATACCAAATAATAAAATAAAATTACAAAGCCATTGCATCATCCACATGGGACATACTCTGTGTGAGCGTTGACCTTGGTCATTACGCAACCACCTATCCATTATCGCTCTGTGTTTACAAACATGAAAAGCCAAATGAGACACATGTAGGATGACTTGTGCATCTACATAGTACTCTTTGCATATAATTGGACTTACTGATATGATTATGAGTTTTATTGATTGTGCTGATTTGAACCCAGTGTAGTTTGGATTCGTGGGTCGCTCCCCACATCAAAAACTCAGGCCCTAATATTTTTCCATTATTTTGTTCTTTCATGAGTCAACATATCCTTGAATACGACAGTTTATATGGTTGATTGATTTCTACTCATGACTGAATATATTATTGTTGTCTGTCCCTGTCATGGTGAGTTTTTCAAGTCATTGTACACATAGGCTCTGAACTTTTTTCTCTTCTCTTTTGAAGATTTTGAAGGTTTAGTTGTATAGAACTTAACTTAAAATTTATAAATTCTAGTAATTTACTTTGTCTCTGTATTTATTTCTATGGTTTAGTGGTGTAATGTTGTAGTTTTGACCTTGTATTATTTGTCTTGTGACAGTATGTTCCACAGATCTGAAAATCTGAATGCCATATCCTGATGTATGTATAGATTATGTATGATTTTTATAGTAGATATTTTTCTTATGTTCTCTGTAATATGTTATGTATCAGATACTTCTATACATCCATCTGATATCCTGGGCATCATCTTACACACCGTTTGGCAAACCTTATAGTCTGTCACAAAATATTGTAAACACCCTGTTTCCAAATTTTGTGAGGGAGATGATATAATGAATCACTCTCCTCTAACATTACCTTTTTCTTTTTTATAGAGATAACCAGTACCGTGTACTCTCGATTCTTGCATAGGTTAAATTATCTCAGCTATGTCAATAAAAGAATTCATATGATTTTGTATATGATGTATTATATTTCAGGCTAAAATGTATAAAAAAGAAATTAATTTGTTACAATCAATATGTACTAACAGTTAAAATTACTCTTGTTTTAAAAATAATTTAAATTACAAAATTTGTCGCATACTTAAAATTCGTACTGTTAATTGCACAATCTAATGCTAATTGTTAAATTTATTTCTAGATTTATTTACAAAATTATGACATATTTTAGAGAAAATTCTTCTTTGGTAAAGTAAGTTTGTAAACTCTTTTGCTTTGTAAACTGTTTGGAATAAAGTGAGTACTTCAGAATGTAAGTAGTGGTGGGCATGCTTCTGATGGAAGTAGACATTTTCCAAGTTTGTCACCAACAATTCTTGTTTATTTATTTTTCTTTTTTTATGAGGAAAATGTAAAAATGGTGTGATGTTGAAAGATGGGACAATGAATAAAGTTCAATAATAATACAGGCAAATTTTCATCAGCTATTTAGTCATCAAGAGCCGCCAAAATTGTCGAAATTTCAGCTGCAAGAATGTACCCCTCGTCAAAACTTTGAGCCATTGACAATAACATCAAGATAATGAAGATAAGTAAAAAGTTATTCTTCTGTATATCTTATGCCTCTCAAATATTTCAAAATTTGTGCAAAGAATGAGAATTTGAATAGTGAAGTGTGGAAGGTTAAGATTACAACTGGAATGCAGTTGTAGAGGAAGGAGTAGAAGAGATGGTTACAGGATAATATGGGCTTGGGACAAGAGATGAGAGAGGAGAGAGAGACTGATTGAGATCCGTAATAAATTTCAGCTAGCAATAGTGAATACTCTGTTCGAGAATCACAAGAGGAGGAGGTATACTTGGAAAAGACTGGGTGATACAGGAAGATTTCAGTTAGATTACTTGATGGTCAGACAGAGATTCCAAAATCAGATACTGGATTGTAAGGCATACCCAGCAGCAGATCAGATCAGAATGTAGTAGTGATGAAGAGTAGGCTGAAGTTTAAAGAGATTAGTCAGAAAGTATCAATACGCAAAGAAGTGGGATACAGAAGTACTCAGGAATGATTAGATATGCTTGAAGTTCTCTAGGGCTATAGGTATAGTAATAATGAATAGCTCAGTAGGCAGCACAGTTGAAGAGGAATGGACATCTCTAAAAAGAGCAATCACAGAAGTTGGAAAGAAAAACACAGGTAAAAACAAGGTACCTGTGAGGAAACCTTGCGTGACAGTATAACTACTGCTGCTGATTGATGAAAGAAAGAAGTACAAAAATGTTCAGGGAAATTCAGGAATACAGAAAAACAAGTCCTTGAGGAATGAAATAAATAGGAGGTGCAGGGAAGCTAAGATCAAATGGCTGCATGAAAAATGTGAAGAAATCTAACGAAAAATGATTGCCAGAAGAACTGACTCAGCTTAGAGGAAAGTCAAAAGTACCTTTGGTGAAATTAAAAGTAAGAGTGGCAATGTTAAGTGTGCAATGGGGCTCTACTGTTCAATGCAGAGGAGAGAGCAGGTAGATGGAAAGAGTACACTGAAGACCTCTATGAGAGGGAAGATTTGTCTGATGTGATAGAAGAAGAAACAGGAGTCATTTTAGAAGAGATACTGGATCCAGTATTAGAATCAAAATTTAAAAGAGGACTTAAGATCTGGATGACTTAAGATCAAATAAGGCAGAAGGAGTAGATAACAATCTATCAGAATTGCCAAAATGATTGCGGGAAGTGGCAACAAGATGACTATTCACTTTGGTGTGTAGAATGTATGAGTCTGGCGACATACCACCTGACTTTTGGAAAAATATAGTCCACACAATTCCAAAGACTGCAAAGGCTGACAAGTGCAAGAATTATCGCACAGTCAGCTTAACAGCTCATGCATCCGAGTTTCTGACAAGAATAATACACAGAAGAATGGAAAAGAAAATTGAGGATGTGTTAGATGACAATCAGTTTGGCTTTATGAAAGGTAAAGGCCCCAGAGAGGCAATTCTCACATTGCGGTTGATAACAGAAGCAAGACTGAAGAAAAAATCGAGACAGGTTCATAGGATTTGTTGACATGAAAAAAGCGTTTGACAATGTAAAATGGTGCAAGATGTTTGAAGTTCTGAAAAAATAGGGGTAAGCTACAGAGAGAGATGGGTAATATACAATATGTACAAGAGCCAAGAGGGAATAACAGGAGTGGACAACCAAGAGCAAAGTCTTCAGATTAAAAAGGTCATATGATAGGGATGTAGTCTTTCACCCCTAATGTTCAATCTATACACTGAACAAGCAATGATGGAAATAAAAGAAAGGTTTAGGAGTGGGATTAAAATTCAAGGTAAAAGGATGTCCATGATACTATTGACATTGGTATCCTGAGTGAAAGTGAAGAAGAATTACATGATCTGCTGAGTGGAACGAGCAGTCTAATGAGTACAGAATAAATATGGATGAAGAGTAAATCAAATAAAGAAGACTGTAATGAGAAGTAGCAGAAAGAAGAACAGTGAGAAAATTAACATCAGGATTGATGGTCACAAAGTAGATGAAGTTAAGGTATTCTACTACCTAGGCAGCAAAATAATCAATGACAGACAGAGCAAGGAGGGCGTGAAAAGCACATTAGTGCTGCCAAACAGGGTATTCCTGGCCAAGAGGAGTCTACTAGTATCAAACATAGACCTTGATTTGAGAAAGACTTTTCTGAGAATGTATGTTTGGAGCACAGCATTGTATGGCAGTGAAACTCCAGAAGAAAAGAAAATTGAAGCATTTGAGATGTGGTGCTACAGACGAATGTTGAAAATTGGATGGACTGATTAGGTAAGGAATGTGGAAGTCTACACAGAATCAGATAGGGAAGGAATATGTGGAAAACACTGACAAGGAGAAGGGATAGGATGATAGGCCATCTTTTAAGACATCAGGGACAGACTTGCATCGTACTTCAGGGAGCTATAGAGAGAAAAAGCTGTAGATGAAGACAGAGATTAGAATACATCCAGCAAATAATGCAGGACATAGGTTTCAAGTGCTACTCTGAGATGAAGAGGTTGCCAAAGAAGAAGAATTCGTGGTGGGTCACACAACAAAGCTCCATGCTGATTTTTTAAATGATGTAAACTGTCCATTTAAAAATGATGGTTGCAGTGGTAGAATGTTTTGTTTTATATTTTTTTAGCGCAAAATTTACTTATGCCTTTAAAAAAGTTATCAGATACAAACTTATACAAAATGAGTTGAATTTAGTACTGAAATTTAAAAGTCAGAAGAAATAAACCATGGCAGAAAAGTGACAAACAAATGAAATATAAAGAATTATAAGAAAATCAGGTTATCTTGCAATTTTTCTTCTCTGCCAGGTTTGTCACTTCATCTCTTGCATACCACTTTATTTATATCTACGTACTGACATTGGCTGCAACCTATTTTCCTCATCTCACTCTTCATTTTCCAAGAGCTTCTGCTGTTTTTACACTGAGTTTTCAACAGCCTAGCTTGTCTTATCTGTTTGACAGTACTACCACCCACATTTGAATCTCATGCATTATCTACAGGGACCAATGAGCTCAGCAGTTTGATCCCTTAGGAATTCACACACATTTGAACATTATATACATTTCAAATAAGTTAAGGGATCCTAAGTGACTTGGAGCCTCTGTTGTATCCTCCTACATCATCTCCCTTTTCCTGAACCTTGGAGCAAAATATCCTCCATATTCACATTGCCTTTAGCCATAAAGAACACAATACTTCTTGGTTAGAGACTTTGATTCTGGCACCATTTTCACCTTTTAATTTCAACCAGAATTCCTTCTTTACACTAAATGATCATTGTTATTTGTGCCCCTGAATGTTCACCAGTGACAGAAAAAAATCATTTGTTTTTCTTCATTATGTAACAACCACAAAATAATGGTTAAACAGATTTTTATTTTATTTTTAATGACAGTATATTAATTTTTTCTATTTTCTTTATGCAGCGTAATTATTAACTAATCCTCATAGAAATAAAAATACTATGTAAAATTTGTGATTCCAATATGAATTAATAAAATTTACTGAGTTACATATAGAAATCTCACCTTTTTCAATTTAAAATTTCTCCCATATATCCTCAGAAAGTAGCCCACAAATATACCCATTATATAAACTGTTAATCTGTGGCTTGGTAAAATATATGAGAAATCTGCAGTTTCAAATAATTTGGAAACCCTGAAATAAATGTTTACATTTAATGATTACCATTTATTTTCAGTAACACAACATTCAAAGTTATTCAGGACATGTTTCCATATGTAAATGCAACACTTCTTGCTTATGGTAAAGTAACACATGAAATAAGTACATCCTTTCATGGCCAAATATCTAGAGTAACAAATTAGTACTGATGAACTAATAGTTAGTATTGAAACCTTAGCACCAACAGTAGATAATGAATCTATTTTGTGAGAGAGGGAGTATTTGAACATGATGGATGATGGCAGTTGACACACACACACACACACACACACACACACACACACACATTGCAATTAAGGATTAAGATATAGCATATCACTAGAAATAATTAAATGGAAGATTCATGACTATCACTAATGTGTCAGAATTAAAATTTTCTAAGAAGGAAAAAAATGTATCTGCTAGATCACATACTGTTCCTCGAGTATAACGCAGAAATTTTTTCATTATATAATTAGACAAAATAATTATTATTGATCACTTTTTTGTTTATGAGATACAGAAAACCTTACAATATTTTTTTAAGTCTTTTCTACTAAATATGTTAAAAGTGTGATTATTTGAATTAAAAATATAATTATATCAGTGTTTTACTTTTCAAGCATAGTAATTAGTTTTGCCTTTTCATAAAATGTTTAGGGACCAAATTTCCAAATTAACTATTATTTTATTTTTGCAGAACCAGTTACTGAAATGGGCTGTTATTTCATTTACAGTGCCTGCGTCAACTAAAATCCGCAATACACAGACTGATACCCATTCATAGTCAGAGGAATTACTGCTATTGTGTGATTTAATTAGTACTGACATGTTTTATCCATGCAAACATCCTACTAAGGGTAACATACTATTCCTGCCCGAGGAAATCCAGTGCACCTGTATTTCTGGTTTATTTTTAGTAGCTATGCTTGTTGCTCCTTTCTGGAGAAATTTGTAAACTAATGTATTTTTAATCCTTATACATTTCACTACTGTTAGGAATATATGTGTAATCTGATGCTATTTTATGTGTGCTGCTGTCAAGTTAGCCATTTGTGCCACAGTTATTATTGCCTTCCTGTTAAACAATGCTCCAGACCATTTCACATTTTTTCAAGTTTGGAGAGTGATGCATCTGCATTTATTTTAAAATATATATTCATCATCTTCCTCTTAGCTGGAAGTGAAATATCATACAACAGTTCAGTGCAATTCATCTTATGCACTAAACATTCATTTTTCACAATCCCTTGTGTCAGGAGGCGTTAATTTCCTCTGGCTATGATACTTTGAGTGTAAGTTTCTTCCATTTATTTAATTGAATGGCTAGGGACACCCATCATGCAGGCCGTTGCCGGGTGCCGGTCTTTCAATTTGATGCCACTTTGGCAACCTGCAGTCGATGAGGATGATAGGATGCGGGCAGCACAACATCCAGTCCCTGGGCAGAGAGAATTCCCTGACCCAGCCAGGAATCGAACCCTGACCCAGAGGATTGACAATCCATCATGCTGACCATTCATCTACTGGGAGAAGACAATTTCTTCCATGATATTCAGTTATATTGCTTTTTGTCATAGATACACATAACTGAAAATGCTGACAATCATGTTCTGAGTCTGCTAAAGAGGGAGTGATACGTATCACTAACCTTTAAACTTTTATTTATCTATTTTACCCATTTGGTGATACACATTTAATGTACTAGATGATATCAGACATTGGACTTAAAATGTGGTTTTTGCAAGGAAGAATATTCTTGTTTATAATTATATGTACTAGAAAGTCATATAGTGTATTCACACATTTAACAAAAGTGGTGGTGGTATAGATATTCTCTAACAGGTCTTTCAGATGGATTGTTCATTACTATACATTTTATATATATTGTGGCAATTTCCTGAACAATTTTATTTCAATGTAGAAACTTGTTTTAGCCAAGATAATAAGCATGTTTTCTTTTAATGTTGTATTGTGTTTATCTATGTTGCTATTTCTTCTTATACTACTCTCATCCTCCATTAATTTTTGTTTAAATAGAAATAAGTGTGCCACAATACACAGCTTGAAAATAGTATCACTTTTACTGTTTCAGACTTTTTTATTACATTAATATCTAGGAGTGCTATTGTAATACTCATACTGGTGGTCTTTATGATTTTTAAGATTCCCTGCTGGAGAGTTTCCAGAGAACACAAGGCCATCTATTGGATATACATGCAAATATTCATAGTAACCACAAGGCCATCTATTGGATATACATGCAAATATTCATAGTAACCACTATTTGGTGGATGCTCATTTTTGTGTTAACAACCTGTACTGAGCTTGGTATTGTCATAACCAATATATTTGTCTCATTTCAAATCACTTTTTATCAAAATACAAAAGAACTTTATGCCACATTATTTGCAGTGAGGTGATGATACCTGAATAGTGAAGAAATCTATTTTTATAGCTGTGAAAATTATATTGATATTATATTGCTGTTGTTCATAATGAGAACCATTTCCTGTGGGTGATTTGTAAGAGAGTTTACTACCTGTAAAAGATTTCTTTCTAATTTTGCTCATAATTTTTGTCATCAGCAAAGAAAATTGTTTTGTATGAATCAACATTCATGTTAAGATACCTGATATAAATAAGAAAATGAAGATTTCCCAGTACTGATACTTGAAGGACACAATAAGAGAATGAGTGTTCCTTTGACAAATATTCTGAAACTATTTGTGTTTTATTTCCATGCATCTTATGCTTACTTTCAGCTTGCAATTGCTTACAAATGAATGAATGCATTTATTTGAGAGGCCCTAATGCCATAACATTTAGGCTTGTTTAGGAAAATATTATGGTTTACCATGTCAGTGACATTGATAAGTCTAAAAATATACCTGTTGTCGACTGTTTCTCATTAGCTATTTCAGTTGAGTACATGGGCAAAGAATACATAAATATTTTTCTGTTTTCTGAAACAATTTTAGAGATTAGTTAATGTTTAATTTTTGTTTCTGAAGTTGATCAAGACATTTTGCATTAGTTTTTTCCAATAGTTCACTCAAATGGGAAAAAATGTGAGGAGATCATAGTTCATCACTTTGTCTTTAATCACAAGTTTTTAAAAAGGTATCAATTTTAATCATTTTTAGCACTTTTGGAGAGCTGTATGATTGTACTGAGATATCCTATTGAGGTATGAGAAGGTCAATCACATTTGGAGAGAGAGTTGAAAAATTCTGTTTGATATACAATCAATTCCTACCGTGTATATAGTATTTATTTCTTTTATGGGGTTTACTATTTCTTGCCTGTTAACACTATTAACAAATGTTTATAATTTACAGGTGTTGATTTTTTTCATTAGCTGTTGATTTTTTCATTAGCTGTTGATTTTCAGTGAATTTACTTTCAGTGACTTTTCAACTGTTCCAGTGATATAGCTACTGAATACTTTTTCTGTTTCAGTTGAATTTGTAATCTTTTCTTCATTGTGCAACAAGATGATCTTCTTTTTACATTCATTTCTTTAGCCTGTTCCTTTTTTGTGGGACTCACATAGATTTTACATTACTTGTTGAGTTTTATATGTACAATTTTGTTCTGTATAATTTTTTGTAAATGTTTTAATATTTTATATTTAGTGTATAAATAGATGAGTCAAAACAGTATGACCACCTGCCTAATATGAGGGAGCAAACATCTTGCTGCATTAACAACCTTCTCATCATCCACATATTGCTCCCCATGGAGTGCATGCTTCATAGGGCAAACAGATGGAAGTTGGAAGGTGCAAGATCTGGGCAGTTGGGTGGATGAAGTAGAACAGTTCAGTGAAGTTTTGTGAGCTCCTCTCAGGTGTGTAGACTTCTGTGAGTCATTGCATTGTCATAGAGAAAGAATTTTGTTCGCATTTTTGCGGCATGTTCCAACACTGCAGGTATCACAGCTGTATGCGGCTGGCCAGCACACAGGAGATCAGACAGGTTTGTTTGTTGTGAGGATGATAGACACCTCAGCCAATGACTCTCCATGCTTCTGTTCACTGCCAGGTCTCACAAGACATTCTACAAGTACCTATAAATATCTGCAATGCTCTGGTTTTCTGTCAGAAGAAACTCAATGACAGCTCTCTGCTTGGAACACACCTCCATTACAGATGTCATTTCGAAGGATACATATAGCACCGCGACCTATCACAATTTCATGAAGCAGTAGGGGCAGAAGTGGGAATATTTCATGATGTCCCACAACAAACTCCACATTTTTTAACTGAAATCGAAGAGAAAAATATGTGTTGTATTACTTATTGAATGCCCCTTGTAGTATACTGATCCATGTTTAGAATGCAATAAAACAATGATTCTGTATGGCATGGATCTGATAAGTATGGAGGTATGTGGCACCAGATATCTATGCAGCGCAAGTCATAAAATTCCAGTATAAATTACAGGCTGGTGGTTTGTGGGCATGGAGGCTGTGCCTGATAATACCACATAAGTGTTCCACTGGGTTCAAATCATTCGAATTTGATGGTCAAGACATAAACATGAATTCATTAACATGCTCCTCAGACCACTGTAGCATGATTCTGGCTTTGTGACACAGACATTTATCCTGCTGGAAGATGGCATTGCCATTTGGGAAGACATCAAGCATGATGGGATGGAGGTGGTTCACAACAAAATTCAGGTAGTCCCAATCTGTAATGGCACCTTTGACTACAACTGCAGTCCTGCAGAAGTCCAGGTGAATGCCTTCCATTGCATGATACTGCCCTCATCACACTGCATCCTTGTTGCAGTTTTGAGCAGTTGTTTGCCTGGATAATGGCATATCCTGAGATGACCACTGATTTGGAGTAACAAGAAACATGATATCATCGAACCGGGTGATATGTTTCAATTGATCCACAATCCAATCTTGATGATCCTGTACCCACTGCAATCATAACTGATGATCAGTGTGGGAATATGGCAGGAGAGGGGTCGGAGGAGGGGCGGTGGGGGGGGGGGGGGGGGAGAGGTGCTTTGCAGCAGTCTCATTTTCAAGAGGGGGGGGGGGGGGAGGTGCTCTGGATTAGTCTCATTTTCAAGAATGTGCTTTGAAACACTTTTGCCTGCACTTGCATTCTATCCTGTTGTCATATATGCCATAGAACAGTGCCTATCGTCTTTTACAGAGGAGAGAAGCCTCCGAGGTACACATTCTGTGATGAAGAATGGACATTCAACAACTTGTTGCCTAGTTGTGATTTCACCATCCTTCAACCACTTTCCATAGGTGTTCATAACAGTAGCGAGTGAAGAGCCAATCTACTTCCCTGTTTCTGAGATGCTCGTTTCCAGGCACCAACCCATGACAATCTGCCCTTTATAAAAGTCACGTATGTAAGTTGGTTTCTCCATTTGGGGCTCCTTATCATCACCAGAATGATTCCTCATTTGTCTCTGCTATGCTTATATACTTTCTTTACAATGTCACATGCCCTAGTATAGAATACTAATTGGTTTGATTTGTTTAAGTGCAAGTACCACTTGCGTATTAAGTATCCAGTATATTGGTATGTTCCCCATCATGCTGTAGACACATTTACATATATCTCCATGCTCTTCTTAACATATTTTTGAGTAAGTCCGGTTCATAATGCGAAATGCATCCTCAACAGCATTGCACAGTTCTTCATTTGTAGCATAATGATGGCAGATACATGTGCTATAATGACTTTCCATAATGAGTTGTTAAGTGAGCTGATGTCAGGATTTCTTGGTGGCCATTTCAAGGGAGCTGGTGCTGCTAATGAATCACCATCCTGGAAAGTGTTTGTTGAGGACATCGCGCACTGCAAGAGTGTAGTGGGGCAGCATATGGTTAGATTAGATTAGATTAATACTTGTTCCATAGATCATGAATACGACACTTCGTAATGATGTGGAACGTGTCAGGTTAATAAAAGATGTCTGTACAAGAAATTACATTACACAAAATATTGCATGACACTAATGATTAAGTTTTTTTTTTTTTTTTTTTTTTTTTTTTTTTTTTTTTTTTTTTTTTTTTTTTTTTTTACTTACCTTATATCTAAAAATTCAGCCAATGAGTAGAAGGAGTTGTCATCTAGAAATTCTTTTAATTTATTTTTAAATGTTAGTTGGCTATCTGTCAGGCTTTTGATGCTGTTTGGTAGGTGCCCAAAGACTTTTGTGGCAGCATAATTTACCCCTTTCTGTGCCAAAGTCAGATTTAACCCTGCATAGTGAAGATCATCCTTTCTCCTGGTGTTATAGGTATGCACACTGCTATTACTTTTGAATTGGGTTGGATTATTATCAACAAATTTCATAAGGGAATATATATACTGTGAGGTTACTGTGAGGATCCCTAGATCCTTAAATAGATGTCTGCAGGATGACCGTGGGTGGGCTCCAGCAATTATTCTGATTACACGTTTTTGTGCAATGAATACTTTTCTACTCAACGATGAATTACCCCAGAATATGATGCCATACGAAAGCAGTGAATGAAAGTAGGCATAGTAAGCTAATTTACTGAGATTCTTATCACCAAAATTTGCAATAACCCTAATAGCATACGTAGCTGAACTCAGACGTTTCAGCAGACCATCAATGTGTTGCTTCCAGTTTAACCTCTCATCAATGGACACACCTAAAAATTTTGAAAATTCTACCTTAGCTACAGACTTCTGTTCAAATTCTATATTTATTACTGGAGTTGTGCCATTTACTGTACAGAACTGTATATACTGTGTTTTATCAAAATTTAAAGAGAGTCTGTTTGCTGAGAACCACTTAATAATTTTGTGAAAAACATCATTTACAATTACATCACTTAGTTCTTGGTTTTTGGATGTTATTACTATACTTGTATCATCAGCAAAAAGAACTAACTTTGCATCTTCATCAATGTGGAATGGTAAGTCATTAATGTATATCAAGAACAGTAAAGGACCTAAGACCGAACCCTGTGGGACCCCGTGCTTGATAGCACCCCAGTTTGAGGAATCAGCTGTTTTAACATTACACGAACCACTTATTTCAACTTTCTGCATTCTTCCAGTTAAGTATGAATTAAACCATTTGTGCACTGCCCCATTCAAACCATAATGATTTAGCTTATCTAAAAGAATTCCATGATTTACACAATCAAAGGCCTTTGAGAGAACACAAAAAATACCAATGGGTGATGTCCGGTTATTCAGAGCATTTAATATTTGATCAGTGAAAGCATATATAGCATTTTCTGTTGAAAAGCCTTTCTGAAAACCAAACTGACATTTTGTTAGTACTTTATTTTTACAAATATGGGAGGCTACTCTTGAATACATTACTTTCTCAAAAATTTTTGATAGAGCTGTCAGAAGAGAGATTGGGCGGTAGTTGTTGACATCCGACATATCCCCCTTTTTATGCAATGGTTTTACAATGGCATATTTCAGTCTATCAGGGAAAACACCCTGCTCCAAAGAGCTATTACATACGTGGCTGAGAATTCTACTTATCTGTGGGGAACAAGCTTTAAGTACTTTGCTGGAAATGCCATCAATTCCGTAAGAGCTTTTACTTTTCAGTGAGTTTATTATTTTACTGATTTCAGAGGGAGAGGTTGGTGGAATTACAGCTGTTTCAAACTGTGCAGGTATGGCCTCTTCTATTAATAGCCTTGCCTCTTCTAGTGAAGATCTAGATCCTATTTTCTCCACAACATTTAAAAAATGATTATTCAAAATATTTTCAATTTCTGATTGTTTGTTAGTGCACTTGTCATTCAATTTTATTGCACTAAAGTCTTCCTGTGCTCTTGGTTGCCCTGTTTCCCTTTCAATAATATTCCAAATTGCTTTAATTTTATTATCAGAGTTACTGATCTCAGACATGATACACATGCTTCTGGACTTTTTAATAACTTTTCTTAGTACCGCACAATAGTTTTTATAATATTGAACAATTTCGGGGTCAGTACTCCATCTTGCTGTTAGATACAGTTCTCTTTTGCGGTTGCAAGATATTCTTATTCCTTTAGTTAGCCAAGGTTTTTTATATGTTTTCTTGGAATTATGTTTAACTATTTTCTTGGGAAAACAATTTTCAAATACCCTTAAAAATGTATTGTGAAATAAGTTATATTTCAAGTTTGCATCGGGTTCCTTATACACTTCATCCCAGTCTAGCTGCTGTAGGCTTTCCCTAAAGTTTGCAATATTTATATTGTTAATTGAACGCACTGCTTTGAAAGTCTGATTTATTATACTGCATGGAGCTATGTCATGTACTGTAACAAGCTGTGCACTATGATCTGAAAGACCATTCTCAACAGGATAAGCATTTATGTCCTTAAACTTATCTTGGTCTATAAAAAAGTTATCTATCAATGTACTGCTGTTCTTTGTTATCCGAGTAGGAAAATCAATGACGGAGCTCAAATTGAAAGAACTGAGTAATACTAAAAGGTCATTCTTCCTATTACACTCTTTCAGGGAATCAACATTGAAATCCCCACAAATGATAATTTGCTTCCCCCTGTCTGACAGATAGCACAACAAAGCATCCAAGTTTTCCAGAAATAGCTGGAAATTCCCTGAGGGGGACCTATACACTGTTACAATTATGAAAGTGCCATCCTTTAGTTTAAGTTCAGTGGCACATGCTTCCATATGTTGCTCTACACAAAATTTTTTAGTTTCTAAATTTTTTGCACTGTGGAAGCTTTTGACATATATGGCAACTCCTCCTCTCATCATATTATCTCTACTTACATGTGCAGCTAATTTGTACCCATTGATGCTAACCTTTTGCATATCAGTGACAATGTGATGCTCAGACAGGCATAGTATATCTATTACATTCTTGGTTTCTATATCTTCTAAACAAAGCAGAAGCTCATCAATTTTATTCTTCAAGCCCCCAATATTTTGATGAAATATACTAACAGTATTTTTCACTTTACTTTTGTGAGTATCTTGAACTTTTTTAACATCTTTAGTACTTTTATTCTTCAATCCCCCAATATTTTGATGAAATATACTAACATTATTTTTCACTTTACTTTTGTGAGTATCTTGAACTTTTTTAACATCTTTAGTACTTGCCTGGCTGAGTTTCCCACTGGACACTGATCTTACACTAAAAAAGAGTTTCCACCATGAGATGTAGTTCCTCCCCCCTTTAAATTTCCTGCTATCAGCCCAGCCAGTTTACCCTTCCCTTTCCTGTTGAGGTGTAGGCCATGTCTAGTATAGTCCCACCTACAGAGTGAATCAACAGGAACCACACCAATGTGTGACCCTGCACCAGATCCAAGTAGCCGTTCCAACTCCAAATTAACTCTCCTGACAGAAGAGGTCAAATGAGGTCGGTCGTGGCGCTCCAGAACCGACACAAACCCAACACCGGTATGATTCGATGCCGATGCAATCTTTGCCAGGTCACACTTTATGCTGTACCCCGGATCTCTGTCAATACTGTTGCCCGGCCCACCCACAATAACCACGGTGTCTTCCTTAGTAAAACCTTTACATAGTGAACCTAAATCCTCTATAACCTGCCCAAGTTCAGCACTAGGTTTGAAAAAACTTGTGACCTGGTAATCCAACCCTAATTCATCCTGCAGAAGTTGGCCCACACCCCTAGCATGCGAACTACCTAGCAACAAGACTTTCTTTCTCTTTGCAGACTTCCCTACATTCTTAATCAATTTGCTGCTGAAAGCTTGTTGAGCCCTGTGTACATCTACTTCTGTGAGAGGCTCATCAGTTTCTGACTGAGGCAACAGGTCAAACCTATTTTGTACATTAATAACAAAGCGGTCAGAAGAATTTCTTGGCCTGTTCCTCATGCCTGTTGCCACTTCCCACCCCTGTTTACCCTTCTCCCCCCTTAACCTGCCCAGTTCTCGCCTAGCCTCATCTAACTCAGCCTGAAGGGCAGCAATTTTCCCCTCCTGTTCCACAATCTTCCTATCTCTACTGCATAGCCTACAGAACCACTGATGAGTCTCGCTCATTTTCCCAATTCCCACGCCACTACAGTCGCCCCAATGAAAAAAGTTACTACATCCATCACACCAGACCCCGGAGCTAACGATCCTACGGCACGTCAGGCACTTTACACTCATGGTGGGCAGTGGTCATTATGTTTTGAATCATCAGTGTATATCTGCCATGATGTTACTTTTTTAGAAGGTTGAATAAAGTCCAACTCCCCCCCCCCCCCCCCCCCCCAATCTCTCTCTCCATATCATCCTCCCCTCTCTCTCTGTCCATTTCTTCATCTCCCTCACTCTGACCATTTTCTTCTTCTCTCTCTCTGTTAATCTGCTCCTCCCCCTATCTGTGTCCATCTCCTACTTCCCCCTGTTGGTCGGTCCAGCTCCTCCTCCCTCCATCACTTTCTGTGGCCATGTTATCATCCCCAGCTCAATAGGAAGCTGGTTACTCTCACCCCCACAGTATCTCTTTCCAAGCAGTAAGGAATGTGTGTACCAAGATTGATTGAAATTGATCCAGGAGTTTAGGAGGAGCTTTGACTGTGTTCATACATGTCACATATATTTTACCTATATTTAACGTACTTCACACATTTGTACACATATTTTAGCTATATCTCTTGCAAATTGTGCCCTGCAGTTACGTTTTCAAGCATCTCAGTGTATATGATGACATATCTCCTGACTATATGTCTTACAGGGATATATTTTTGCAAGTACATTCAATGGTATACATAAATACTGCCTGCAAATTATTTTGTGACTACAGTTAATAATAAATAACTAATAAATTATAATGTCACATCATGATGAAGCAGTTTTCCATGCACCTCAGTGTTTGTGACACAATTTCTTCTGAACTATGTGCCACATAAAGATATATTTTTGCAGATGCATTCAGTGGTATACAGGGTGGTCCAGTGATCATGACCAGGCCAAATACGTCACGAAATAAGCATCAAACGAAAAAACTACAAAGAACAAAACTTGCCTAGCTTGAAGGGGGAAACCAGATGGCGCTATTGTTGGCTTGCTAGATGGCACTGCCATAGGTCAAACTGATATCAACTGTGTTTTTTAAATACAAACCCCCAATTTTTATTACATATTTGTGTAGTACATAAAGAAATATGAATGTATTAGTTGGACTACTTTTTTCGCTTTGTGACAGATGGCGCTGTAATAGTCATAAACATATGGCTCACAATTTTGGATGAACAGTTGCTAATAGGTAGGTTTTTTTAAAATTAAAATACAGAATGTAGGTACATTTGAACATTTTATTTCAGTTGTTCCAATGTGATACATGTACCTTTGTGAACTTATCATTATTGAGAATGCATGCTGTTACAGCGTGATTACCTAAAATACCACATTAATACAATAAATGCTCAAAATGATGTCCATCAACCTCAATGCATTTGGCAATACGTGTAACGACATTCCTCTCAACAGCGAGTAGTTCTCCTTCCGTGATGTTCGCACATGCATTGGCAATGCGCTGACACATGTTGTCAGGCATTGTCGGTGCATCACGTTAGCAAATATCCTTCAACTTTCCCCACAGAATGAAACCCGGGGTTATCAGATCCGGTGAATGTGCAGGCCATGGTATGGTGCTTCGACTACCAATCCACCTGTCATGAAATATGCTATTCAATACCGCTTCAACCACACGCGAGCTATGTGCTGGACACCACGTTGTAAGTACATCGCTATTCTGTCATGCAGTGAAACATCTTGTAGTAACATCGGTAGAACATTACATAGGAAATCAACATACATTGCACCATTTAGATTGCCATTGATAAAATGGAGGCTAATTATTCTTCCTCGGTGTGGGTACGGGTGCAATCGATGTTGATGTAGCATTCTCACCACTGACATTTTTGAGATTCCCAATTCTCGCACACTTTGTCTGCTACTGATGTGTCGATTAGCCGAGACAACAGCTAAAACACCTACTTGGGCATCATCATTTGTTGCAGGTCATGGTTGACGTTTCACATGTGGCTGAACACTTCATGTTTCCTTAAATGTCTGCCGGAGTGGCTGAGCGGTTCTAGGCGCTACAGTCTGGAACCGCGCGACCACTACAGTCGCAGGTTCGAATCCTGCTTCATTCATGGATATGTGTGATGTCCTCAGGTTAGTTAGGTTTCAGTAGTTCTAAGTTCTAGGGGACTGATGACCTCAGAAGTTAAGTCCCATAGTGCTTGGAGCCATTTGAACCATTTTCCTTAAATAACATAACTATCCGGTGAACAGTCCGGACACTTGGATGATGATGTCCAGAATACTGAGCAGCATTCATAGCACATGTCCACTGGGCATTTTGATCACAATAGCCATACATCAACATGATATCGACCTTTTCCGAAATTGGTAAACGGTCCATTTTAACATGGGTTATGTATCACAAAGCAAATACCGTCTGCACTGGCGGAATTTTACATGATACCATGCACTTATACATTTGTGACTATTACAGCACCACCTATCACAAAGCGAAAAAAGTGGTCCAACTAAAACATTTATATTTCTTTATGTACTACACGAATATGCAATAAAAACTGGAGTTCCTATTTTAAAAAATGCAGTTGATATCCATTAGACCTATGGCAGCACTATCTAGCGGGCCAACCATAGTGCCATCTGGTTTCCCCCTTCAAGCTAGATGAGTTTCATTCTTTGTAGTTTTTTCGTTTGATGCTTATTTCGTGAGAAGGTCCATCTAAGATAATCATTAGTAAGTATATCTCCAGTTTTCACATGAAATATGCGACCCACAACATTCTTTTAGAGGCATGATCAACATATTCCTTATTTAGTCAATAGTGAACATGAATTTCTTCACTTTTAAATGATTCGGTTTCTGTATCCTTAGCAAATACCAATAGATTTCATGTTTCACCTAGATTTTTTTAAAAATCGATTAGGAGAACCATTTCAATGCAGAATTTAATTTTCATGGGTTGCATGATTCACAGCTACAATATAATGAGATGATGTAAACAAAGTTAAGAATAATGATGCAACTGAAGTGAGGCAGAATTGAAAAGGAGTGTCCATGGACGAAACTATTTAGAACAACTACATTAATTTCTTTTAGGTTTGAATCTCTCTTTCTTCCTGAGACTAACTGCCTTTTATATTCAACTAATTAATGATTAGATCTAATGTTGAGGTACACATACCCCAAAAATTATACAGAATGTCTAGAACAATAGAATCAAGTGTCATTTTAAATGAGACACCAAATTCCTTTAAGAAGCTATTAATCACAATCACCATATTTAAAAATTACAGCAGTAGTAATTTCAAATTTTTATAAACCAAAGTGTTAAAGGGATGCCTATTTTTATTAAATTATTCAGATATTAATAAAAATGTTTACAAATGCTGCTGTTTATTAACTCAAGGAAGCTGTTTTTTTACCCATTTTGAAAAGTAGGTAACTAATCAAGTTTTTAAAGGGCTGTGAAAAAAATATTGAAACCTTAAAAACTTACTGAATATCAAACTAAGACCTTAAAGCTTTAAGTACATTTTAATGACATATTGTAATATAGAGAAACAAAATTAAAAAAAGTTTTAATATGTTAAAGGAGTGAGATAACTAAATGGAGATATTAATTAAATTTGATATCTATGTACATATACAAAAAACAGTACTATACAATAGAGTGATAACATTCAAGAAAGGGTGTGCTGGGAAGTATCAAGATGTTAGAGCTCAGCACAAAAACTTAAGCATATTGATTACAGTGAGATAAAATGAAGCAATGACAGAAATGTCAAATCAGTTATGTGATTAGAATTTAAAATATATAAAACTTCAAGTAGGATGAAAATTATCCAAACACTTCCATAAATGTACTTAATAACATAGATTTGGTTACACAGAAAAAGTAGACTTTGCTATAAATGTTAACAATAAGTCATAAATGGCGTTAGGCTGCACTTTTCAGTGGCCAAATA
The DNA here is from genome assembly GCF_023897955.1 of Schistocerca gregaria. Lineage (NCBI taxonomy): Eukaryota > Metazoa > Arthropoda > Insecta > Orthoptera > Acrididae > Schistocerca > Schistocerca gregaria. The sequence goes on along the minus strand of NC_064931.1, from coordinate 198,233,682 downwards.
CTTATAAATAGGTTTCTTTATATTTCTTTTTGGAAATATTATTAACTATTTGCTGAGCAATACTTACGAAATTCCATAAAATACAAAGTGGGTGAGCCTTCTTGTGTATGTCACATAAAAACGAAGAAATGTTGATATAGCTGCCAGTAAAATTAGTATTAAAGAGCCTTTTCTTGGCCACTTCCAGAGAAGATATACAAGCAGTGGAGATATGGCAAATAATTGTGTATCTATTCCCACATGATGTGTATGTGTCAAGCACTGTGAAAATAGAAATAAGGGTAAACAACTGCGATTCAGCAAGTCTAGTAAACTGAAGTTTTAATACTTTAAAAGTGCTACATGTGAGTAAATATTTATTGAAGATTTTTTGCTATCATTATTCTGACAAATTAATGCTTGTGGCATTTCAGCAATTGCATGCTGCTCTAAGATTTATGATACAAGCTAATTTGATATATGCAATTGTTATTTGCAATAGTAATTTTTTACCAACCTAATTGTGGAGCAATTGCTGCCACTGCTCCACATCTGTGGACCCTTTTCAGGTAATGATACATATTTATACACTATTCCTTCTGCACATTTTTTAGTGAAACACAAGAGAGTTATCTATTGACTGGGAGATCTTTGAATATTTAGATTAGAAAGGGTTTCTTCCTTCATGCGGACTGGCACATTTCCTTCTTGGTGTGTGAGCTTTTTCCATTATGTTTACCTGTTTTGTTAAGATGACTGTGTTCAATATAAATAGGGTGCAGTGAAGTTTTGCTTTCAGAAGAGTGTGAAATCTGGTACCAGTAGGTAACTTACCCCTCTCAAAATATTTCCAAGAGGTCACCAAATTTCATGTCCCCATCTCATGAACAAATTACAAGCAACAGAATGAAATTTCTGAGACAGTGCAGGAAGTTTCAAAAATGAGCCCAAGGTACCAAAGTATAGGCTGGTAATCAGTAACTATACATCAGTATGTATCTCCCACCCCCCCTCCCCACCCCCTTACTGTCCAACTGTTGTTGGTGAAAACTGCTTCCACCATTAAAATTCGAACTTGCTAATTCCAAATTGAGATCCAGCATATAAATGTGCCTTAATGTACTTACTGTTAGCTCAGCTCTACATGTTGTCAATTGCAACTTCATTCCTTTGTAAAATTCCATGTAGGATTATTTAACAAGGATAACTTCAGTTAATGTAGGAACAATAGTAATCACTTTGGAACCAACTTACATGTGAAACAAGATCTGATAACATTAAATGTTGAGCATTATTTTTATTGAAGTGGACTTAGTTATTGTGGAATGAAATATATATAACTGTCTAGATGAAAGAGGGTGGAAGGCTAGGATTTAACATTTATCCACCATGAGGTAATAAGAAATAGTGTAATTGCTCATTTACAGTCATAAGGGGGAAGGAGGCTGGGGTACATCAAATTTGTTAAAGAACAACTTCAAACTTATGAAATATTCGATTATCATGCACAAGATATTTTAAATGAAGCTGTCACCTCTGCATTAAATCTCAGAAGTTACATATACACTGTCCAGTTACATTAATGGGACCACTGCCTATGTTTGTCATTGACATACATTAACCACTCACAGAAACCAGGTGGCATTACTAGTAATGGTGGGTGTATAAAGCACGTCTGAGGGCACAGAAAACAATGTAGTCATTGTCATAATGTGGAGATGGAGTGATTTACCTGAAGTCCAAAAGAACATGATCAGTGCCCTTCAGGCCAAGGGTAGAAGCATTTCTGAAATGGCTAAGTTTGTAAATTGCAGCAGCAGGGGCCTGGTTCGTGTACCCAAACTGACTGCTGTTCATCGGTGATGATGGTTGGAATTTGCACACCAGTGCCACAACTGTATGTCCACTGAGTGCCAATAAGTGGTCTTTTCAGATCAAACATGTTTTATGCTCAATGGGGGAGATGGCCGTTGGCATGAAACATGTGAAAGCAAGCACCCTGCCACAATCATCAGAAGGGTCCTTGCTGGAGGGCATACCCTGCATGATCTTGTTATTCTCGGAAACATGCTGGAACAACACAAGTTTGCATCTGTCCTTGGCAACCATGTCCATCCATATATGCAGTTTGTTTTCCCTCAGCACAATGGCATCGATCAGCAGCACTGTGTTGCAATGTGACACACAGCTTGCAGTGTACGTACATGGTTCGAGAACCACCATGTTGTGTTTATTGTACTCCCCTGGCCACCAAACTCCCCATACATAAACCCAATTGAGAATGTGTGGGACCTCTTCAATCAGGCTGTTCATGCCGTGGGTCCTCAATAATTCTCTTCCTGGATGTCTTGCAGGGTCTGCACTGCAAAAGATGGTTATTCAGGCTTTGACAGGTCACCACATTAATGTGACTGAACAGTGCATTTTTTGTACTAATGACATCAATATATTAAGAAGGTCAACATTAATGGTTTACTTACCATATTTTCAAATCCAAAGTAGTTATGAATGAAAAGCAAGTTACGCCACCAGTTTTTCTTACAGATATCTGAATGGTGACGCACTACTAGATTCCACTGTGGTCCTGAGCCCATCCAAGGAAGCAGGAAAGTACAGAAAAGTATAATTGTGGCAAGATTAGGCACCAACCTGCAGTTATTTTAACAGAGACTGAAATAAATATTATGTTTATGTTTCCAGAGGTTACAAATCATTTACTCCCCCTATGTATGAAATATCAAAATATCTAGTAAAATAATTTTCTTAATGTTATTGCTTCCTAGGATTTCATGATTCACATGCCATACATCAAATGAATTTCAGTTACAGAAATACTAACTTGAACAAATATTTCTGAAACATAGTATGTAGTGTATCAATAGCATTTTGAACTCATTTACTAATTTTATAATTAAACACTAGTTAGTAAAGTGTTACAGTTTTCCTGGCACAATGAAGTTATTTAAAAATAACTGTAGGTATTAAATGATTGCAACAGTATAAAACAATAATAAAGTCACATAACTAAAAAAACTTCATACTTTGTTTTCAAAAATTCCTGCAGATTATAGATTTGGATTTATGATGAATTGCTGAAAATGGATGCGTTATTCATAAATCCTAATGGCACTTACAGGCAATTGGACTCTGCAATAGTAAAAGATCTTGAGGAGCTACAAAAATGCCTGTTAGTTTCATATTGTAAGTGAAACAGAACCAGTTTCAGTTTTAAATAATTTTTTGCAGTATTACGTGAGTTTACATCCAGTTGGATCTTAATGGGCATTGGATAAATAGTCACAGTACTATTCAAATAAAATTTGCATAAATTGGCGCCACAGAATGGCTAACATGAGTAACACAATGTACTGTAATAGTGGCTCTTAAAGGATAAAATTAACATAGAAAATTTACAACAGCTCACTATCTTCAAGGAGTTGGCAGCAGCTGTAATATACAGGACATAATGGATCTTAAGTATTCTAGCAAAGAAACAAAAATGAAGTTTTCAAGTTAGATCTAATACTCTGTGAGTTACTACATATTTGAGTTTTCATTAGCGGATGACCAAAAAAACATACGTTTTATCATAATACACAATTGTTTAAATAATCATGTGGCCTATACATGAAAATTTTTTCTCAGTCTACTGTTCACTGATTATATAGTGTAGTTCTTTCTCACTTGATGTCAACTATGTAACTCACAGGGAAATAAAGAAACACTGTTGTTGGTAGCTGCCAGGGTAATTAGTATTAAAGAGCTTTTGCCTGGCTGCTTGCAGTGAAGATATACTAACAGTCGAGATATGCAGTTGTATGTAGGTATAGATAAGCTTTATGAACCAATGATATATGTGTATTATGGCTTGCTTTTAGCCTCAGAGACAGCTTTTTTGTGTGCAGTAAGTTGCCTTATAATATATCAACATATCTCATTAAAAAAATTAGTAGAATACAGCAGCTTAAATATTACACAATTGTCAACTATAAACACTATCCTTGTTGTACATACAGCTAATTTCAACAGCTGCAAAAAAGGAACTTGAGTTTCTATTCTTCCATAAATGCCAAGATAATACCTTAAGATGCAGAAATATATAATTTACTTTTAAGAAAAAACCTTAAATCAATAAAATATTTAAAAAAGTGAATTAATAGAAAAAAAATTAAATCACAGTATTATAATTTTTGAGTCACAAATGGTCCCCCAAAATAACACAACATAGATGAATTGTTGTATAATAATGCACAACATCATAAATTCTTTGTTGTTGCATCTCAATATTTCGAAGCCAAATTTAAATGACACTTTAAATGGTTTTGTCAGTAACAAAAATAATCAGCTCTATGTTATGCAGAAAAGAATTTTCTGTGGTTGGTTGCAGTGCTACACATCAACTGAATTGTAACTACTGAATAGTGCCATATACCTCTTTAAGAGCAATAACTTTTTCTGTTTGATTGTTTAAATCTGTATTTGTATTTATATTTCTTTATTGGTCCTGTAAATTGTGTTTAGGTACATATTTTGCACAAATGATGCAGGACAAGTCAGGTTGGTACAGTATATACAACATCATACACATTGTTATTTTGAAAAGATAAATAATTAAAAATTAATAATAATAATAAATAATAATAAATTAATAATAATAACATTTAATTAATAGTAGCAGTTTTTGTCTTCAAACATACAAACATATTTTTACTCATGTAACTTACAACATGTGTTTACAAAGATATGAGAACTCATCAAGGAAACACTGAATAATGAAAGTAAAAGTGATGCTCAAGTCATGCAAAAGGAAGAATTGGGGTGAAAAAGACTCTCAGTAGTAGTTACCAAAGTCTTAGTACAGAGAAATATTTTAAAAAATCCACACTGACTGCATCTGACAAGAAAAAACAAATGATGTAATAAAGTAATGAAAATATAGATTATGTGGTGAAATGAATACCGGTACATACATAATGCAAAGTTACAGATACCAAACATCAGATAGATGCTCAAAGACGAACATAAACCAAAACAAAGAAGTCAAATATAGCAATAGAGCCCATGTAAAAAACAAGCATATGAGAGTATATAACAATTGAAAGACGGAGCTAAAAAAAAATACAAGGGAGATGAACGTAAAGCCAATAGGTAGAACTGGTGAGAATGTAGACAAAGATGAGCTGGGAGACATGATAAGGCAAGAAGAATTAGGCAGTTCAGTGAAGCATGTAAGTTGAAACAAGGCCTTGGAACCAGATGACATTTTATCTGAATTATTGATAACCTTGGGAGAGCCAACCATTACAAAATTCTTCCATCTCATGTGCAAGATGTATGAGAAAGGCAAAATAACCTCTAACTCCAAGAATAATACAAAAATTCCAATTCCAAAGAAAGCAGGTGCTGAAAGATATAATAATTACCAAACTATCAGTTTAATAAGTCGTAGCTGCTAAATACTAACATGGATTCTTTACAGAAGAATGGAAAAACTGGTAGAAGCCAACCTTGGGTAAGATCAGTTTTGATTCCAGAGAAATGTAGGAACACATAAAGTAATATTGACCCTATGACTTATATTAGAAGATTAAGGAAAGACCAACCTATGTTTATAACATTTGTAGACTCAGCTAATACTTTTGACAATATTGACTGGAGTATCTCTTTGAAATTCTGAAGGTAGCAGGGGTAAAATACAGGGAGCAAAAGGCTATTTACAGTAATACAGAAACCAGACAGCTCTTATAACAGTTAAGGGGCATGAAAGGGAAGCAGTGGTTGAGAAGGGAGTGAGACAGGGTTTTAGCCTATTTCTGATGTTATTCAATCTGTTCATTGAGTAAGCAGCAGAGAAAATCAAAGAAAACTTTGGAGTAGGAGTTAAAGTTCAAGAAATAAAAACTTTGAGGTTTGCCCATAATATTGTAATTCTGTCAAAGACAGCAGAGGACTTTAAAGAGCAGTTGACTGGAATGGATAGTGTCTTGAAAGGTGAACATCAATAAAAGCAAAAGAAGGATACCGGAATGTTGTTAAATTAAACCAGCTAATTCTGAGTGGATTAGATTAGGAAATTAGATACTTAAAGTAGTAGATTGGTTTTGTTATTTAGCCAGCAAAGTAACTGGTGATTGTAGAAGCAGAGAAGATATAAAATGTAGATGGGCAGTGGCAAGAAAAGTGTTTCTGGTGAAGAGAAATTTGTTAACATTGAATATAGATCTAAATGTGAGGAAGTTTTCTCTGCAAGTATTTGTATGGAATGTAGCCATGTATGGAAGTGGAACATGGACTATAATCTGATAAGACAAGAGAGAAGCCTTTAAAATGTGGTGCTTCAGAAGAATGCTGAAAATTAGATGGGTAGATCACATCATCATGAGGAAGTACTGAACGGGATTAGGGAGAAAAGAAATCTGTGGTACAACCTGAATAGCAAAAGGGATAGGTTGGTAGGACACCTTCTGAGATATCAAGGACTCATCAATTTAGTATTGGAGGGAAGTGTAGGGGATAAGAATTGTAGAGGAAGACCAAGAGATGAATACGGTAAGCAATTTCAAATGGATGTAGAATGCAGTAGTTATTCAGAGATGAAGAGGCTTGCATGGGATAGACCATCAGGGAGAGTTGCATCAAATCAGTCTTCAGACTGAGGATCACAACAAAAACATCAAGAATGTTGAGAAATATATAGAGTTTGTTGGTGGTCTTCAAAAGTATTCTGGATTCATCATTATCATCATCATTGGCACCACTAATGATTAAACCATTCCTGCTTTATTCTGCCCTCAAAATTCTTGGTCGACCATCTCCCTCTGGACCAGTCATCATTCATTGTTCAATGTTTAAGCTTGTATTTAGCAACATCTTTGGAATCCTAGCTCCATCCTTGCTTATCATGTAATATTTTATTTTTTCTGCCTTGATTAAGGTTAAATATTTTCAGTTTTCTTCTTATGTATCCACTTTTTTTTTCTTATGCCATGCTTCTGACAAGCCTTCTCTCAAATCTACTTTTCTGGTTTGTTGACTAGTTAGTTCTACAATATTCACTTCCACATTGTAATATTGGCACTGCAAGCACTTTGAAGCATTTTACAACTACACACATCTACTATTCTGAACCTTCTTCTAGACTGTGCTGTACATCAACTGGAATTTTTGCAACTTTAAAGTGAGATAATGGTATGATGTAAAGATAATTTTGTAATAAAGGTATAAGAATGTGTTGACCTGACCTATTGTTTTGTTGCCAGTAGCAGTCTTAGCCCAGACTAGCTCAGTTTTCTGAAAGTCATTACTTTGGTCTTTGTTTTTAGAGATGCTGAAATTGTATTTCTGTGCTACTTTGACATATGTCCCTTTTTGGAGATCACCCTCTGATTCCATTTAAAACAAACAAGCAAAATGGAATATAGATGTCTTAAATGAGATTGAAAGAAACTGCAAAAGGGTAACTATAGGAGAATGGTAAAGCTGCAGAAGCATGTATGGATATAGCAAGGATGGATGCCACATACAGGAATATTAAACAGACCTATGGAGAAAAGAGAAGCAGTTGTATGAACATCAAAGCTTATATGGTAAGCAAGAATCATGCAAAGAAGAGATCAATGAGAGGTGAAATGCATATATAAAAGATTCAAATAAAGGAAAGAAACTTGAAGATAATGTTATTAAAAGAGAACATGAAGTGGATGAAATAGGAAGTGTAATACTGTAAGAATAATTAAACAAAATACTGAAAGATCTAAGCTGAAACAAGGCACCTGGAGTAGATGACATTCCCTCAGAACTGTAGAGGTCCTTAAAAACAGGAGATTGGAGTGGAGTTGAATCAAACCAGTTGATGTTGCATGAATTGGATTAGGAAGTGAGACACTGAAAGTAGTAGACAAGTTTTGTTACTTGTGCAGAAATAAACTGCTGATGGTAGAAGTAAAGAGGATACAAAGACTTTCAATAGCAAGTAAAGATTTCAGTTCTGTTTTACCTGGTACATGGAACACATGAGAAAGGCAAAATAACACCAGAATTTAATAATACTGTAATAACAGCAGTACCAAAGAAGACAGGTGTGAATATTCCCAAACCATTAGTTTAATGACATGGTTGTGAACTACTAACACAAGTTGTTCACATAAGAATGAAACTAATGATGGAAGGTGACCTGAGGAAGATCAGTTTAGGATCTGTAGAAACGTAGGAGCATGCAAAGCAGTACTAACCCCACAACAGATCTTGAATACTAGACTAGAGAAGGATGAACTTGAACTTACAGCTTTTGTAGGTGGCCTTCTTTTTTTTGGCTCTTGGCCAAGGTGGCAGGACCTAACTCAATGTAATTATGAAGTTTTAGGAATGAAATACAGGGATTGAAAGTCTATCAATAACTTATCAACTTGTACAGAAACCAGACTAAGGATGTAAGAGTTGAAGGACATGAAAGGAATGCAGTAGTTAATAAGGGAATGAGCCAGGATTATAGTCTATCTGCTGTGTTATTCAAGCTGTATACAGAAAATGTAGCAAACAAAACCAAGGACAAATTTGAAAAAAGAATTAAAATTCATGGAAAAGAAATAAACATTTTATGGTTTGGCACTGACATTGTAATTCTGTTAGAAATGGAAATCAGCTAAATCAAATGCATAATTCATTGAAAAGAAGTTATTATATGAAAATCAACAAAAGTAAAACAAGGATAATTGTGTGTAATTGAATCAAACTAGGTGATATTGCATGGAGTGGGTTAGGAAGAGAGACTGTAAGTTTTGCTAGGATAAGTAGACTTGCAATAGCAAATAAACCTTTTCTGAAAAAGAAATGAATTTGTTAACATGTAATGTAAATTTAAGCTTTAGGAAGTATTTGTATAGGGTGAAGCCTTCTTTGGAAGTGGAACATTGACAGTAAACAGTTCTGACAAGAAAAGGACAGAAGCTTTCAAAATGTGGTTCTACACAAGAATGCTGAAAATTAAAGTGATAGGTTAGATAACTAATGAAAGGGTATTGACATGAAATTATTGAGAAAATATCTTTATTGTGCAAGCACCTGTAAGAAAGCTTATGTGGATAGGACATATCCTGAGGTAATGTGTATTGAAGTTCGTCATTTGTCATTATAGAAATACTTCATCTGGTTCATTGTGTTGTTGTGCTTCATATGTTTGATGTGTTCTTCAAACATGGTTACACTTTTGATGTTTTCTGGTGTTTTATGAACATGTTAGGAGATGGTTGGTAAACGTTTCATATAATGTGGCAGTTGTAATAGACTTTGATGATAACTTGACGTAATAAAAGTGCAAAAGACAAGACAGCAAATTGAAAAGCTCACTCATCAAGAAAATTAGGGAACTGTAGAAATATAATGAGAACTGTTTTAGAGTATGATGAAATCTGTGACGTCACTAAAGATAAAATGATTAAACCAGATGAAAGTGCTCAAAACTGCAAAACCAGTCTTGCTACATGCACCAAGACCACTGCAAAGGCAAGGAAGTGCCTAATTCTGTTGCTTGACACCAGGCCTTTTGTATACACTGGGGAAAGCAAGGCCGCCAAATAAATTTAGGATAAGTTGCATAAGGTTTATGATGTTCACTCACCCTAAAAACAGCGATCTGCTTAGATGCAAATTTCAGAACATAGTCTGGAAAGCATCTGTTGGTATACAAGGCCATCTAACGAAATTTGATGAAATACGTACTCTACTGTTTTTGTTAGACAATCTGATCAACAACGGTCGACAGTGACCTTTGTGCTCGATTTTTGCAAACTTTGCCCAGAGAGTTCATATTTATATGCTTAAGAGAAAACATGGTCTACATTACAAAAAAAGTGTTTAATTATGAGTTCAGAATAACAGATCATGATGATGAAAGTAATGCTACAGCAGTGATGTCAAAGATGAATGTTAACAAACTACATCTGAAGTAGATGTACCAAAAACATCTCATTATAAAACAAATGAAGAGAGAAAATGATTTTCATGTGGCAAAGTAGCTCATTTACCAAAACAATGTAACACAGGTTTGCTTTGTTTTAGATGTAAAAAAGAAAAGGGCCATTGATGAAATGAGCATTTTAATATAGACAAAGGAAAAGACTGTGCTATGTTGTCAACTAATGTAATATCAATGGGATATTCTAGAAATTGTAGGCACATATATAATTAAAAAATTGAGAAGAATGTTTTAATACTGAGAGACAACAATATTTCTATAGATATAAACAAGCTGGATTGTGATGAGTGATATGTTGATAATGATGTGACATAGCATATAAAAAATCAACCTGGTTGGCACACTAACCATTTCAAGTTCCAAGGAAGATGGATAGTGAAAAAAATAGTGTACAGATTAAAGTGTCTGGTATGGGTCAAACTGATGTACATATATTTGGTGGACAGAAATTGACAGAGTAATAGTTCGAAAATATTTAGTTTTGTCCAGGCAGATCATGTAACCTTTTTCCTGTTAAAAAAAATGCTGGAAATGATGAGAAGTTGTGGCCATTTTACAAAAACAATACCGGTTGATAAAGAAGAGTCTTGTGTTGTTGTGAAACTGATGTTACTTAACAGAAATGGTGTGGGGAAATGAGTCACCCAAATAAAGGCTATGTGTACCAGTTTTTGAAGGACTGTAGTATAGGGACAACAATCGATAGGAGCTTTTTTGAGGGGTGCATCTATGGTAAACATCATATGCTAGTAATTTGGTGAATGAGTGCAGAAACCCACTAAACACGGAGAATTAGTTTATGCAGATGTTTGCAGACCAGTGTAAGAAAATCATTTTCAGACTTTGCTGTCTTTAAAGATGATTTTTTCCAGTTTCAGTTTCATGTATATTTTACAGCACAAAGATGAAATGAAAAGAGTTATGACTGTTTTTTAAAATGATAAAGACTCAGTCTGAAGCTACTGTGATAGAGTTACATTCAAATGGTGGCTAGGAGTTCAATAATAAAGATGTGCACACATTTGTTGATTCAAATGGACTGAAACTTTCAATTACTGCACAATATACTCCTCAGCAGAATGGAGTTGCTGAATGGAAAAATAGCATCCTGCTATTTTTGGCTCTGTTATGCTGAATACCTACCAGAAGTATTGTGGAATGAGGCAATTTTGGAAGTATTGTGGAATGAGGCAATTTTGGCTCCAATGAACAATCTGAATCAAACTGGACCCACAAAAACTGAAGATAACTCCAAAAGAGATATTTTGAAGGAGGAAGGTTGTTTTGATGATTTGGTGATATTTGGTATTGAATACTATGCTAGTATTCCATGTAAAAATGGAAGAAGACTGATGCTAAATTTTCAAAAATAAATGTGACTGACTATGATGATTGGGGGTATAGTGTTTATTTTTTTGAAAAAAAAGTGTATGTATGAAGAGAGATAAAATTCAACTGCACACAATTACAGAAACCACTTACTCAAGGGACTAAAAGGGTTGTTGATGTGTGAGGTACAGAAGAAAAGATATTACAGAAACTGAACATGAAAATGTCGATTTTGAAGAGGATAGTCAATGGGATTCTATGAACCAAGATGTAGTTTTAAGTAATGAATGGGTTAGCGACCATTTGTACGACAGTGAGGAAGCAACTTGGGAAGATGAAATGAAGACAAATGGAGCCAAAATGTACATGAACAGTGAAATTTGAAGAAATCATCGTGCTACTCTGAAGATTCAACCCGTCAACCAAGAATGGTGCTTCTCTGGGAGACAACAAGGAATTGTAAAATAGTAGTACAGTCAGAAAATTCTGAAAAATGGAAGAAAGCAATTGAGGAAGAAATAAATTTTCTGAAGAAAAAAATAGGAATAATTAAAAAAACTAAAACAAAAAAGGTCATTGAAAATCAATGGCTTTTTTCTACAAAATTAAATTCAAATACTGAAGCACTTCAATATAACGCTCGATTGCTGGCAAAAAGATTATGTTCACACATTTGGCCCTGAAGCAAGATTCGAGACAATGTGAGCCATGCTGAGTGTTTCAATTCAACATGGTAGGTACAAAATATAATTTGATATAATGAGAGGAGGATATTTACGTGTATCCACCAGAGGACTTTGATGATACAGGATGTGTATATAAAATGCTGAAGAGGTTGTATGGCTTAAAGCAACCCTCAGATTGTTGGTATGAATGCCTTGTTAAATTTCTTAGTGACTGCAGTTTACAGAAGAACTGTTCAGGCCCATGTATGTTCTATGATGGAAATGTTTTATGTTGACATTGGATTGGCTATGGGCTCAGCCCCGGATCTATGAAATTTTTCTAAACTGGGGCAAAAACTTGGTAGTTGCCACCCCCCCCCCCCCCCCTCCCCTTCCCCCTGCCCCAAACGAGAGCATTTGAGATAGGACGCCAAAAATAAAAAAAAGATTTTTCAAAAATATGTTCATTTTGTAGCACATATATTTCTGAAGAGTTTGATATATGAAACATACATATATAAGGAAATGTAAGGCATGTTATTTAATCGTAAGTGTGCCAAACTGCAGTGCTAGACCTCTTCACACTGCATTCTTCTATCTCATGTCACTGTATTTCACTCTGTGTACTTCAAACATGTATATTTTGTAATGGAAGCTATCAGATCTATATTCAGGACAGTGGGAATTAAAATGTCCTGTGGTGTCTCTCCTGGTCCCAGTCTGCCAGGGTACCCCTCACAATTAATACTTGGTGGGATTATTTGTGGCCTGAAGAATAAGAGCTCTTCAGAAGATTTGCACTCTTTATTGCCCATTAGCAAATAACTTTCTGTTTTGTGTGACAGAATTAAATATAAGAAACATAAAACCAGTAAAGATAATAGACAAGCAAGGCAGTACACATTTCTTCAATCCTTAGGCCCCAGCATTTTTTGCTCTCTGATCTTGCTACGGCTTTACACAGTGCCTTCCTTTCTGTGAAACAACCAATTATCTTAATGTTAATCAAATATTATGCTGCATGAAAAATCAAAACGCTGACAATGCTAATAGTACCTAAGACTGGTGTGGTTTCTCGATTTAGTTACGTATATTTTGTCACTATCTACTAGATAAAATGAAATAGGCCTTTCTAATATTGCAGCAATTGTAACACGTGTCAAAGAAGGGAGACATTTTGGCACAAATGGTCATTTTTATGTATCTCATTTACATAAATAACACAAGAGAGCATAATTCACAAAATACCAATATCAAATGCCTATTGGACCTACTACAGGCAAAAAGTTTTACGTTAGGAAATAGTTTCACATTTTTTCATAAACTCAAGTTTCTCAAGGACGATATTGAAAAGTAGTAGTATCAAATTTTTATATAAATTTGGAATCATAATATTCTTCAATATAATTTGTGTGATGTCCCCATTTCTTCTCCCTCATTCTAACAATCTTGTCATCACTAATTCTATAACTTTTCCCGCCATTGTCAAAACTTATTCTCCAGTTGACTTCGCTGACCCTGCCAGGATCACAGGCTCAGTTATTTTATGTTTATTTTCAAGTTAGCATTATTATGTGTTCATATGATGCATTTTCCGCACTGTTCCTAGAATAGAACTGGAGACTGTAGCGATCTGGAAAAAATTTTCTGTCAAAATTTTGTTTTCTTGGATACATCAAGAAGATAATATGTAATCTTTCTTACACATTATTCCTGTTAGGCATTTGTTTCCACTCTTGTAATTTGAATCTATGAATTCTGCAAATAATTATAACAAGGCTAATCATTTGCTCACACAATCAACCACATAAGGAAACAGCAATTGGCATTCACCCGTTCAGGTTTATTCGGCTTAGCTCATTTAAACCCATCCACTTTTGTTTGTGGGAAAGTTTTTTTTTTTTTTTTAATTTCTAGAGGCAATGGGGATTCCCCTGACAGAAACATCACGTTCACTATGCACACATCCAAAAATCAATTTACGATTCGTTCAGAAAGCAACTTAGAATGTGTTCAAAAACCAACTGGGATACATGTCAAAATCATATGAATAATCGATAGAGTAACAACCACTGAATGATAGGCGCTTTGTGAAACAAGGTTTTTTTTCTTGAAGATTATGAATTTCGTGTCCCCTGAAATTGCCACCCATGGCAGATACCCCAGTTTGTTCCCAACCCCCCACCCTCCGCCACTCCCCTCTAGATCCAGGTCTGTATGGGCACTATTGATATAACAATTAAATTTATTGAACAGTTGGGCAAATGTTTTCAGATCACTTTAGAAAAAGTTACTTACAAATTAATAAATCTGACAACTGTAATGAAATGAATCAGTCCTCATAAGTGAACAGAATTTGAAAGTAATGTGGTATGATGGACACAAAACCATTATATTTAGCAACAGAATACTGATGGATACCAGATGAGTCACCACCTTTTAATACTACTGAACTCTATGGAGAAATGCTTGGATGTCTGATGTATTTAACACAAGGTACAAGACCAGATTTATCATATGCTGTTAATGTTGCATCAAGAATACAGGTGCATTTTGCATTGCTCAAATGAATACTCAAGTACTTTAAATCAACAATTATGGGTGGCATTAAATTTGAGAAGAATTAGAACTATAATACTGAAGCTTATAGTGGTGGTCATCATGGTGGAGACAGAGCCACAAGATGATAAACAACTGGCATTCTACTCAAATTCTATGGAGGTCCAGCTGTGTGTAAATGTAAATTACAGCAGTGTATTGCTCTTTCTTCAATGGAGGCAGAATATTTAGCTGCAAGTAAAGTTTGCAAGTCACTTATCTCATTAGATAGACATCATAAAGGAATTGCCGCTGTTGATGAGTCATCAGTTCCTATTTTGCAAATAAATACTGAAAGTGCTATCTAATTTATTAAAGGATAAAGATTTATGAATGAACAAAGCACATAGGAAAGGTGTCATTACAGTCACCAAACCATTATACAGTGTCCAAAAAGACTTTCCCTAATTACATAAATTGATAACTCAGGCTAGAAGTAAGATACAAATATGAAACTTGTGTCGAATTGTTTACAACTGTCAAAGTTTTATTTCTGTTTTAGGTTCACAGTACATAAGTAGTGGATGAGTTTCAGTGCCCAAGAAGCCATGTTAACCAATCAGGAGAAGGCACAGTGTGTCCTGTGGTACCATGACACACGATCACCAACCACAGTGCAGGGACACTTCCAGACAACATTTGGAAAGAATCCACCTGATGTCAAGAGCATTAAAGCCTGGTATGAGAAGTTCATGAACACAGGATTGGTTGCTGACCATCCGAGGTCTGGTCAACCAAGAACCTCAGCAGACAGTGTGGAAGATGTAAGGCAGTCTTTTCTGCGAAGTTCGAAGAAATCAGTGCACAGGGCCTCACGTGAATTACAGATGCCAAAAAGCTCTCTCCATCACATTTTACACAAACGTTTATTGTTTCATGCATACAAAGTGCAAATTGTTCAGGCCTTGTTGCCCAATGGCAGTACACGTCGATATGACTTTGCAGTCGAAATGCTATCACGTATTGAGGACGATGATGGTTATCTCAGATGAAGTGTCTTTTCTGACGAAGCGACTTTTTTTGTCAGTGGAGTAGTGAATCGCCATAATGTGCGCATTTGGCGTTCGCAACCCCCCGACGAGGTCATGGAGTGCACCAGAGACAGTCCAAAGGTGATTGTTTAGTGCGCGCTATTGCACGATCGAAATATCGGGCCATTCTTCCTCGCTGAGGCTACCATCACATCTACAGTGTATCTGGACATGTTGCAACTGTATGCTGTTCCTCAGCTGCTTCAGTATCACCCCGATGTCTTGTTTCAGTGAGACGGTGCACCGCCTCATTGGGGTTTGGACGTCCATGCCTATCTCAATATGATCTTTCCTGGGCGATGAATTGGTCGTGATGGGCCAACAGTTTGGCCTCCATGCTCTCCTTACATAACCCCATTAGACTTCTTTTTATGGGGTTATGTCAAGGACGAGGTCTACCGAACACATGTACCAGATCTAGAAACCCTAAGGCAACGGATAAACACAGTCGTTGAATTGATCCCTCTAGTGATGTTGGCTAATGTGTGGATGGAAATTGAATATCGCCTAGATGTGCTACGTGCTACCAAAGGTGGTTCAAATGGTTCCGAGCACTATGGGACTTAACATCTATGGTCATCAGTCCCCTAGAACTTAGAACGACTTAAACCTAACTAACCTAAGGACATCACACAACACCCAGTCATCACGAGGCAGAGAAAATCCCTGACCCCGCCGGGATTCGAACCTGGGAGCCCGGGTGCGGGAACAAAGAACGCTACCGCACGACCATGATCTGCGGACCAAGTTTACTGATGTGTGAAAAAAACTTTGACAGTTTGTAAAAAAATTAGACACCAGTTTCATATTTGTATCTTACTTCTAGCCTCAGTTATCAATTTATGTAATCAGGGAAAGACTTTTTGGACACCCTGTAGAAGAAGATTAGAGTAAATTATCCACCAATCAGCAGACAGGCACCAGACATTCTGCCAAAGGATTACCATTTGTGAAGTTACAAATGATGAAAGAACTTACTGGTATAGTGTCTGCTTCATATATGTATAAAACATTGTAAGACAGTATGAAAATATCAGTTTTCACTGTTGTTTAATAATTAATAGTCTTTGAAAGTTGTCACTTGTCATTACAGAATCTCTTTGGTTGGTCCAGTGGTGCATTGTTTAGTTTGGATGCTTGATGTGCTCTTCCAATATTGTCATACTTTAGCGGTTTTAAATAAATGTTTTGTTTCAAACAGTATATTGTATTTATCAACAGCCTTAAACAGATACAAGTAGAAGCAGATTGCAATAGTTATATAGATGTGACAAAATTTACACAAGATATACTACTATGGAAATCTGCATAAAATCAGTTTTTGGACTGAAGATGACCACCACCACAGAAACAAACATGTATTGTTGTATGTCATTCACCAATAACATTGGAAATACATATATATGAAAAAGAGTGGATGACAGTGGACACATTTATATATCTCAGCTTTTGTGCTGCCATATGAAATTCTGATATACCTACTAATTTATCATACATACTTTGAAATATGTTTACTAAAAGTTTACTAAAATACTTGGAATATTTTTACTGTGTTTCCTCTTTTGAGTGCTTTAAATGGTTGCAAATTTCAAGCTGTTTATTATACACTACATGAAGTTGAATAGAGAAATTAGTAACATCATCATCCCTTAGCTCATACAGTTAAATTATGTGTGAAAGAATTTTGTGTATCTTTATAAATACAAGTATTATACAGTTTTACCATTTTGGTGAAATAAGATATCCTATTGCACACTAGAATATTAAATTAAAAGACAAACCTGAACAATCTCGATGCATATTCTTTCTGAAGATCAAGTTTTTTGTTTCTGTTAAATTCCTTTGTAAATGAGTAGGATGTAAGAAGTCCACTCAACATTACAAAAGGCTCAGTGTATAAGCTGGCTCCACGAGCTAAAGTTGTCCATATCTCTCCCACTTGCTGCATGAAAACAAACCTAATAAATAACAATATCATTGGAGATATGTCTAATTTATAAAATGTATTGTTAGCATCAAATAAATGTTTAAGTATGTTCAGAAATAAGTCTTAGAAGACAGGGACTGAGGGAAGATGTATACATTTAATGATTCTATGTCATTGCACATAGTCATAATCTGGTTTTCAGTAATGGTCTAACGGTTCTAGGCGCTCAGTCCGGAACCGCACGACTGCTACGGTCGCAGGTTCGAATCCTGCCTCGGGCATGGATGTGTGTGATGTCCTTAGGTTAGTTAGGTTTAAGTAGTTCTAAGTTCTAGGGGACTGATGACCACAGATGTTAAGTCCCATAGTGCTCAGAGCCATTTGAACCAGGCCTCAGCAGGTCGCTGGAGGGAGTTGGCACCAAGTCTGCACACACAAATAACCTAATTCCCATAAATTCCGGGGAGCAGTCAATGAGCTCTGATGCCACATTCAATCACATCCCAGATGTGGTCAATCAGGTTCAGATCTGGCAAGCTGGGTGGACAGTACATCAACTGGAACTTGCCACCGTCTTCTTCGAGCCACTCCATCACACTCCTGACCTTGTGATATGGTGCATTAACTTGTTGAAAAATTCCACTGCAGTTAGGAAACATGATCATCGTGAAGGGATGTATGTGGTCTACAACCAGTGTTTGACACTCTGGCCATCATGGTGCTTTGCGTGAGTTCCACTGAATGCAAGGATGCCCACATCAGTGTTCTCGAGAGCATAATGGAGCTGCTGTCAGCTTGTCTCTATCCTGCAGTGCAGGTGCCAAGAAGCTGCTCCCCTGGAAGATGACAGATTCACACCCTCATGATGAAGAAGGTATCGGGATTCATCAGAGCATGCAATGCTGTGCCACTCATGCAATGCTCTGCCACTGCACCAACATCCAGTGCCGATGGTCACATGTCCATTTTAGTCATAGCTGCCAATTTCATGGTGTTAACATTGGCATATGCATGGGTCATTGGCTGCAGAAATCCATCATTAGGAATATTCATTACACTGTGTGTTTAGACCCACTTTTACTGTTCCCGGCATTAAAGTCTGATGTAAGTTCGGCCATAGTTCACTACCCGTCCTCTTATACTAGTCTGCCCAGTCTACAATGGGCATCATTTGTAATGAGGGGTGGCCACCCAGCCCCATGACATCTGGACATGTTTTCACCTTGGTTTTGCCATGTCTTGTAGACACTCAACACAGCACTCCTCGAATACCCAACAAGTCATGCAGTTTCCAAAATGCTCGTGGCAAGCCTCTGGGCCATCACAGTCTACCATGATCAAACTCAGATAGATCATTCATCGTCCCCTTTCTACACATGCCCATGCATGTGTGTGACTTGCAGTCATTCTTCACCTGGTGATGCTGCTGTCACCTGGATGGGTTTATATCAATAGCAGGTCAGTGGTCATAATGTTCTTGCTGATCAGTGTAATTTTAACATGTAAAACTCTAGCTTCCTTCCTTTATGAATACTAATTTGTGCAGTTATAATCTAACTATGAGTGGAAACAGGTTCTCATTATGTCATTACTGATTATGACATGATCTGTGGTAACTAAGATAGTGAATACTGTCCTGTTTTCTTCTAGCTTATGGAGCTAAACAAATTGGGCTCATTATTAAGACACTAGACTCAAATGCAGAATGGACAAATTTAAAAATCTCTGTCCAGCTATCTCAAGTTCAGTATTTCATGGTTTATGTATAATACTTAGGGTAAGGCTAGTACAGTTTCTTGAACATGTCATGATGGATTCCTGGTATGCCTACAATAGTACTCTAATTACCTTGACAGTGACATGGTGTTAAATTGTAATATTCCATTATTCATTCATTCCTTCCCGCCTTTCAGCATGTTTTGATGAAGTCTCCCTAAATTTTTGAGATACCTGTTAGGGCATAATCATAACTGCATATTGTTCTTTCACTGAATACTTCACCCCCAAGATTTAACAATGTAAATGTCATATTTTTATTGTGATCTGCAGACACTGCAGTTTGTTTAGTAGACTGAATTTCCACAGAATAATCCTCTTCTATTTGGTGGACATCTGTGTCATTATTTGGTTTTAACAACATGATGCATGTACTGTCACATACTTATACACAGTAATTTGTAGTACATGTCTTAAGGAAAGTTAATATCACATATCAATAGTCACAGTATGCTTCTTTGAAGATAAGTGCTACACAGTTGATATCAATTTTTAGTCATATAAAATGTAGGTTCCTGAATTCTGGGCAAGCTACAGAGCAGTAAATGTGTAAAACTTTTTCACTGTGCTTCCATTAACAAACCATAATTCTATTAAAATTTTCATACATTTGGTTCTACACTCTGCATGGTACCTACATGGCAAAAATTGTATCTATCCAGTTAGCCTTAGTATAGAAGTATAGAAGTGTCAATGCACTGAGGTATCCCTTGGAAAGTTTTCACTTACTTCTATTGATGAGTATTATAGATGCTAGAAACGTAGGTGGTGGTGGTTAGTGTTTAACGTCCCGTCAACAATGAGGTCATTGGAGATGGAGCGCAAGCTCAGGTTAGGGAAGGATTGCGAAGGAAATCAGCTGTGCCCTTTCAAAGGAACCATCTGGTCATTTGCCTGAAACGATTTAGGGAAATCACGGAAAACCTAAATCAGGATGGTGGGAGACGGGATTGAACCGTCGTCCTCCCGAATGTGAGTCCAGTGTGCTAACCACTGCGCCACCTCGCTCGGTCTAGAAACGTATAGCTACTGGTTTTTTTCCTGCTGTCTGGTAGTTCTCTTGTCCAAATGATTGTATATGTAGACTTCATTTTCACCTCAGTGAACTCATTTTATATTCTTCAGTGACAGTCACACCCACTCAAGAGTTAATTACTATTTATTTTCAGTACATCATTATATTTGTCATATTGTGATAAATGAATGAACAGTGTAGCACTAGCCTTTTGTATTATCAGATAACTTCTTTGTACAACAGTATTGTGCGCTAGGCATAAATCAAATGAAGAAGCACTGTTTCAAACTGACTAGCCTTATGTTCAGACTGATGGAGGTTCCTGTCTTCATCTGTGCATCCTAACTTACTGTTTTTGTGGTTTCCCTAAATTACTTCAAGAAAATGCCAGGATGGTTCCTACCATAAGGCTACTGCCTGTCAAACTAGACCTGTAAGTATGTATGTTACTGTATATACGAATTACATATTTTTTGCTGTTCTTAAAATGTAAATACCAAGAAATGTCCAGTATATTTGTAAACCATGATCTACAGTTGAATAAAACAATGACAACTATAACTACTACTGATACCACTAGAGATTGCTCTACTTCTGACTTTGGATTTTAACCAACCATTGAAAAAAATTGGTAATAGCTGCTGCTTTATGGGTGTGAAAGTAGATTGTTAACACTTGAATATTTTTGTCTACAAAAACACTTACTTAAGTATGACAAATATTCATATTTCAAGGCCCTGAACAGGTTTTTTGCCTGCTGTATATTCAACTGCACTAGTGGTTACCTCTACTGCCTGGCACAACTTTCAGTCATTTGGAGTAACACCATAGCCTTCAAAACTTTGGTAAAGTCTGGAAAAGTTACAACCTCAGTTGTCATAGAAATGTTGAAGACTCTGTTTCAGACATTCTATTTCAGTCAAAACCAGGAGCCCTGAGTACTTTTGTGAGTAATGCTGCATATTCTTGGCCCATCTCTGCCTTCTCTGCTAGCCATCAAACACCCAAGTATTATTTCAGAGCTCAGTTGACAGCAACATTCCACCCAATATGGTACATGAACTGGGGTGGCTACACCTTTGCCATCAGTGGTTACTGTGGTGCATCAACAACATGATGAATGAGATGCAAGTAAACACACCAAATGCATATTGTGATACTTTTCTTTACTCACTGTCAATTCCCAAAGTTGAGTAATTACTCACTGTGTGCTGGAGGTGGAGACAATCACATTCTGTACCTGCAGAACCTGGTTCATGAAGCTGCAGTCTTTGCAGTAGGAGATGCATGTAACTTTAACTTGTGTTAATTATCAGTTAAGAATGCACTTTCAGCTTTTTGATTGAGAGAATGTGTTGTACACTGATACACCCTCTTCCCCTTCACACACCTTCCACTGCATGGTGTCCATAAACCTATTAATGACATGCTACTTAGGGTGAACTGAAAGGGTCATGTGCAATAAGATCATTTCTTGAGATAGTACTTGAGCCATCCCAGAAAACCTTAATTCTTCCTGTATGACAGATTCTTGTAACTATGTTACCATTTAAGAGTTTAGGAAAATAATTTGTATGTCATTTCACAAATACTGACATTCCTAAACTACTTCTACTACTATTGTGTTGGGCGTGATTCAACCACATTCACTTCACAATCATGAGAAATAATACCTCTGCCATGTCGGTGCGGTTCATGTAAGGATTGAAAAATAATGCCATTGATTTGTGTGAAAGCAGCAGCATATAAGCATTAATTGCTCGAATTCCATGGATACTTTCAATATCATCTGCAGATCTTTCCATGCTTATCAGTTTCCTTACATTTTTCTTCAGAGAAAAGCATTCTAAAAGTTCCATTTTCTGACCTGAAAATAATAATGGACAATATGTTACCGAGTGTAAAGACTTACCCTGTAACATAGCACACAAAGAAATGGTTCATTTAAGTACATGTAACATGTGAGTCTGAAAAATAATAGACATGATTAGTGTAAATGATCTTCTGCTTGTTATCATGCCTTGTACAATATATTAAATGTAGCAGAATATTCCACTAACAGGTCAGTACAGATGAATGAGCTCTAACATACATTCTTTGTTTCTAGAGAATTCATGCACATTATATAATTTTCTTATTACTCTAAAACAACTGGAACATGAAACAAAGTCACTGATGTATATATGGAGTGATTTTAATTAAAGTTTCAGTTTAAAATTGCTTTTAAAAAAGAACCACTTCTCAGAATGATGTCAAATTCCAATGGAATATTATCAAAAAAGGGCGAAACATTACGGCAAAAAAAAAAAATGGAAAATTTACCTCTAGATGTGACTGTATATGGCAGAATATGCAAAATAAAAAATGCAGAGTACATGGCTGTTCCTCAGTTTGTGTCTGACTCACTCAGCATGACTGACTCAATGTAGGATTGTGAATGCTGCAGTTAGACCTCTTTTACGAAAATGGTGACTGTGCACCTGAAGCTCTGCAGAAGTTCTGGACATTCAAGGGTATGAAAAAGACATTGGTTTGATGTCTGCTAAGGGTCTGAAGAGAATGATTACAAAATTCAAAAAGGCAAGTTCTTTCGAAGTGGATTGTGACAGAGGGAGGAAAACAATTGAGCTGATGTCAGTAGAAGATGTGGACACAGTGCTGCAGGAGGGGTCGAGCAGTGGCCTGCAGACATGTAGTGCACAGGGAATTACCTGACCTGTAGACATGTCTGTGGGCATGGTGCATAAAATTCTACAAAATATCCTGCATTGGTTCCATACAAAATTAGCCACATTACCTAACTAAAAGTGGTACAATTGATAAATGCGGAACTTGGCAGTCATGCACATTGCACAGTATGGTTGGTTTAACGTGCAACTCACACCATAGCCATCACATTGCAATTCATTTGTCATTTTTAGCCAAACTCATTTATGTTATGACACTTAGAGTGCCATCTAGTGGGAAAAATTTGTTAATTTATATTTTGTTTCCATAATGTTTCCCACTTTTTGATAAAATTCCATTCAAATTTTATGTTATTCTGAGTAATAATGAAGAAAGCAACTTTTGTGCAAAAGCAAGTATAATATTTCACAGTGTCAATAAATGGACACAATGCATTATATACCACAGTATTTACTTTTTAATGAAATTTCAGGCTGCCAATGGAAGTCAGAAACTGAGAGTCTCCTGAAATTAAAGGCACTTTTATGAGACACACCTTCTACAAGTTATCTGGGTAACTCAATTTTGAGGATAAAAACATCTTGTTGGTGCTATACTCTAGGAAATATTATTCATATTAAATACGTATTCTATCAAACATTGAATACACAATTTTTTACACCATTAATTTAGGAAAGGAGGAACTGAAACCACAGGAGCATAGGAAAGACTGAAAATGTTGCTAGCTTTCAGACAAATACTTGGATCCTTTAGCTAGAGTGCCCCCACAACACCTGCTTAGTATGCTGGATGAATACACAATACTGGAGGAGACATTAAGAATGTGACTCACGGCCACCAGCTTTAGTGAGTTCATGAAGAGCACAATGATGATGATGTGAGGAGTGAATTGGTTGGGGAGATGGGGCAGAATAGAGAAAAGGAAGGTGTGGATGCAAGATAGTGAAATTAGGATCCCGAGGCAGGGTGGAGACAGATGTGGAGAATTGCAGAGATTGGGGCCAGCAAAGTGTTCTGCAACTGGATCATCAGCAATATTCGTGGCCACAGTTTGGTGGTGACCATTCATTCAAGTAGACAGTAAGTTGTGAGCATGTTACCATATGCCAGAATCAAATTTTCACTCTGCAGTGGAGTGTGCGATAATACGAAACTTCCTGTCAGATTAAAACTGTGTGCCAGACTGAGACTCGAACTAGGAAGTCTTTACTCTAACATGAGATCACACTTGAACCAAACATTTCATTTTATCTCTGACTTCAGTTTTGTTTTGTTCATATACACACTAAAATATCTTATGAGATAAATTTAACATAGAACTAATGCAGAAGAGGCCCATGTGATACAGATTAATATTTTTCTGCAGTAGGATGCCACACTTGCTCACACAACTGATAAAAATTATCAAACTGCACTATAAACTGTTATTTCATCCACTATTTTTCAGATTTGGTCTTGTGTGACTCCTTTCTCTTCATAAACTCAAGGAAATAGCAGAAACTTATATATAATGAAGAAAGTATGGTCAAAATATGCTTACTTTTATAGAGTTTGTGAAATTAAATTGTTTGAAGGTATACTGAAGAACATTTACTGAGGTCTAATAAGAAAGTTGTGATTTATGCTGTTGACATGGGTGTTGGAATGTGGATGTATGTATGGTGGTGGTGGTTTGTGTGTGTGTGTGTGTGTGTGTGTGTGTGTGTGTGTGTGCAAGTCAAATTTTCAAAGAACATGGCAGTACCACCCCACTCATCACCATGATGTTGCACTCCCTCTGGCTTGAATGCATGCGCTGATTCAGTTGCAAATGGTGTCATGAAGCCATTGTATCCTCTCCTGGGGCAAGCTAGCCAATAACTTTTGTAACTGGCCCTTAATGTCCTGGATAGTGGCACTGGCACAGAGTTGACATCCAAGCCTTTCACGGGTAAGTGCTCTACCAACTGAGCTACCCAAGTACGACTCATGCCCCATCCTCACAGCTTTAATTCCACCAGTACCTCGTCTCCTACCTTCCAAAATTCGCAGAAGCTCTCCTACATACCTTGCAGAACTAGCACTCCTGGAAGTAGAGCACTTGCCTGCGAAAGGCAAAGGACCCGAGTTCGAGCCTTGGTCTGGCACACAATTTTAATCTGCCAGGAAGTTTCATATCAGTGCACACTCTGCTGCAGAGTGAAAATTTCATTCTGGAAACATTCCCTAGGCTGTGGCTAAGCCATGTCTCAGCAATATCCTTTCTTCCAGGAGTGCTAGTTCTGCAAGGTATGCAGGAGAGCTTCTGCGAAGTTTGGAAGGTAGGAGACGTGGTACTGGCAGAATTAAAGTTGTGAGGATGGGGCATGAGTCATGCTTGCGTAGCTCATTTGGTAGAGCACTTGCCCGTGAAAGGCGTAGGTCCTGAGCTCAAGTCTCGGTCTGGCACTCAGTTTTAATCTGCCAGGAAGTTTCATGTTACCTTATGACTTAAACATGTACATAGTCTGATTCTCTGACTATGTATGTGTTAAAGTCATGTAGTAACATTTGTTGTCACAAACTTGATGAGTCTATATGACTCAGTTTAAATACTTTGAATATAGATGTTCAACAGCTGAAATCTAGATCTGCAATAAAATGCAGATTTTATTTGTGACTGATTGCTGAATTCCCCTTCTTTTTTTGGCACTTTATAATAGATGTGTCTTGGTGCTAAGAGAGTCACAGACTACTTCACATTCCATAATTTTATGTTTCATGTTGAGACCCATGGAACATAATCTGCGAATGAATGAACAATTCATGAAACAAACCTGCAAAACAGGGTTGTTATTACTTATTTGAATAGTGTTAAAGGAAGGAAGATATTTTATAATGGTCATTTTGATAAGGCCGAGCTAGGCAGCATAGTGGTTAGTACATGACTCGCATTGAGAGGATGATGGTTCAAATCTGCATCCAGCAGTCTTTAATATAGGTTTCCTTTGAAAGGGCATGGCCAACTTCCTTTCCCATTCTTCCCTAATCTGATGGGACCGTTGACCACACTGTTTGGTTCCCTCTCTCAAATAAACCAACTAACAATTTTCATAAGTCTTTACTCTAACATGAGATCACACTTGAACCAAACATTTCATTTTATCTCTAACTTCAGTTTTGTTTTGTTCATATACACACTAAAATATCTTCAACAGGGAAAAATGAATAAATAGCCACATTATGCCTGTTATGAGATAAATTTAACATAGAACCAATGCAGAAGAGGCCCATGTGATACAGATTAATATTTTTCTGCAGTAGGATGCCACACTTGCTCACACAACTGATAAAAATTATCAAACTGCACTATACTCTGTTATTTCATCCACTATTTTTCAGATTTGGCCTTGTGTGACTCCTTTCTCTTCATAAACTCAAGGAAATAGCAGAAACTTATATATAATGAAGAAAGTATGGTCAAAATATGCTTACTTTTATAGAGTTTGTGAAATTAAATTGTTTGAATGTATACTGAAGAACATTAGTGAGGTCTAATAAGAAAGTTGTGATTTATGCTGTTGACATGGGTGTTGGAATGTGGATGTATGTATGGTGGTGGTGGTTTGTGTGTGTGTGTGTGTGTGTGTGCAAGTCAAATTTTCAAAGAACTTGGCAGTACCACCCCACTCATCACCATGATGTTGCACTCCCTCTGGCTTGAATGCATGTGCTGATTCAGTTGCAAATGGTGTCATGAAGCCATTGTATCCTCTCCTGGGGCAAGCTAGCCAATAATTTTTGTAGCTGGCCCTTAATGTCCTGGATAGTGGCACTGGCACAGAGTTGACATCCAAGCTGGTCCCACACATGTTCCACTGGGGACAGATCTGAGGACCTTGCTGGTCAAATGAGTACCTCAGAATAATGCAGACAGTTCAGAGAGACACTTGCCATGTGTGGACAAGCACTGTCCTGTTGAAAAATGACACCACTATACTGTCACTTGAGAGGTAACACGTGAGGATACGCCGGCCGAAATGGCCGAGCGGTTCTAGGCGCTACAGTCTGGAACCGCGCAGCCACTACGGTCGCAGGTTCGAATCCTGCCTTGGGCATGGATGTCTGTGATGTCCTTTGGTTAGTTAGGTTTAAGTAGTTCAAAGTTCTAGGGGACTGATGACCACAGCAGTTAAGTGCCATAGTGCTCAGAGCCATTTGAACGTGAGGATACAAGATGTTTGTGCCATCTGAGTTCCCTCAAAAGCCACCAGCCCTGACCTGAAGTCATGCCTGATGCCTCTCCACATCGTGATGCCAGTAGTAACACCACTGTGCTCCTCATTACATTGGAAGAATGGGACCTTTCCCCAGATCACCACCACACTCACTAACGGTGGTCATTTGAGGTAGTGCAGAACTGCAACTCATTGTTGAACACAATGTGACACCATTGACCAGCAGTCTGTGCTTCCTGGTCAGGCACCTCTCCAAATGCAGGCATTTGTGTTGTTGTGTTAACAACAGCTTATACATGGGATGGTAATTCCCTGGTCTTGCTACTGCTAGTCTCTGACCACTGATGTGGGATGACACAGAATGCTGAGGGCAGTCCTTTACTTGTTGTCAGATGGCAGATGCAGATTTACATCTACATCTACATCTAGGTCTACATCTACATTTATACTCTGCAAGCCACCCAATGGTGTGTGGCGGAGGGCACTTTACGTGAGACTGTCATTACTTCCTTTTCCTGTTCCAGTCGCGTATGGTTCGCGGGAAGAGCGACAGCCGGAAAGCCTTCGTGCACACTCGAATGTCTCTAATTTTACATTTGTGATCTCCTCAGGAGGTATAAGTAGGGGAGAGCAATATATTCGATACCTCATCCAGAAACACACCCTCTCGAAACCTGGACAGCAAGCTACACCACGATGCAGAGCGCCTCTCTTGCAGAGTCTGCCACTTGAGTTTGCTAAACATCTCCGTAATGCTTACCAAATTACCCTGTGACAAAACGCGCTGCTCTTCTTCGGCTCTTATCTATCTCCTCCGTCAATCCAACCTGGTACGGATACCACACTGATGAGCAATACTCAAGTATAGGTCGAACGAGTGTTTTTTAAGCCACCTCGTTTGTTGATGGACTGCATTTTCTAAGGACTTTCCCAATGAATCTCAACCTGGCACCCACCTTACCAACAACTAAATTTATATGATCATTCCACTTCAAATCGTTCCACACACATACTCCATTATTTTACAGACGTAACTGCTACCAATGTTTGGGGCTGTAATGGGCATGTTGCATGGTCCTAACTTGTGGTGGTCAGATATGGTCAACTATACCCTTAACGACGGAAATGCCTATCCTTTACGTTACCATGCAGTCCGACATCAGGCCACTGTCACATCCAAATGCCTGATGGATCTGAATGTAGCACGGTTTGACCAGGCAGCCAAATGGAGTTCCACAATGAGGCCACTTTCAAATTCTTTCAGATGCTAATAACGCTGCCTCACATGAGTATGTGGCATCATCGTGTCCTTCACATTGATTATTCAAAATCTTACACTGCTCAAACTGCATACCAGGTGTGGTAACAACATTAAACACAGACAACACTAGTGCACTGCAGTCACCATTTTTCCTGTCACCGAGAACTAAAACCCTAACTACTTATGTTCCGGCCAATGGTGTGCACATATATGATCTTTCATTGACATTAGACATTGTCTTCTGGGTGCTTCACGTTTTTGCTCATACAATGTGTCTGATACTTACTATGAAATTTATCTTCCTTCTTGTCGGTTTTATCATAGAGTGTGGCAGTTACAGCAATACCAATTATTACAACAAACAGTGACCTGAAACAGAAAAATGGTAAAAATTATAAATGCTTATCCTCATGTTTTCCAGAGCAGTTAAGCTGAACATTTATCGTACATCTCTTCATTATATATAAATACAGAATATGACAATTCCTTCTTTAATTATCAGTTAAACTGGACAGTTGGATATCAAACTAAACAAGCACTTTTTGAAAATATATATAGTACCAGTATCAATATTCTGCAAAAGACTCATTGTACTATGTTTACATATGCCTTTCCTGATGAGCAGGTGCAGTATCCTAGTGGATATCCCATCATCTTGTTGGAATGTAAATAGTATGAAGAAAATAAAATGGCCCCAGAGCGGCCACCAATAGTAGCCACCTTAAACTGATGTATATACGAAGTTAAGTGACCCATTACTAACCTGCACAGTGCCTTGTGATCATACTTTAACGAAACCTGATCATCAGTGTGAAATAATTCGTGCCAGGCATCATCACCAAGACATATATTATCATTTCTGACATACAGCTGTCATGAGTTTCCTTTACAAATGTCACATGTCTTATAAGAATTGTGACATTTGAAAAGGAAACTGTTATATTTTGAGAAGTAATTGCTGGGCTGTATTTATCTTCAGGAGGCAAAAAATTTAGTACTGCCAATGTGCACATAAAAGAAAATTACAGTATTCTAGCCTTGGGAACTATTAGTTTCTTCCTTGGGAAGGCAAGATGGACAGTTAGGGAAAGATAAAAAGGAAGGGTAGTTCACTCAGGACTCAATATGACATTCAGTCACCTGATGTGAGGATGAGAGGAGACCAAAATGAATTCTATAAGCAAACAATTAACACATTAGAAAAGCAAGTAGGAATACAGTCCACATTGCATTCCATGAGTAAAATTATTCAACACACGATATCTCATATATTGTAACACTTTGCACAGGTCTGTTGCTAACAGTGTTATAAATTAATGCATTACAGCTACTTATGTAGTATATTATCATTTAACTTGTAAAACAGATTTCTTTGTTTTATTGTTGGCAGATGTGTCAATTGTTTTATTAAAGTTTAATTGGTGAGCTCAAATTGATTCTTTATGAAGTAGGCTTACTCCTACAATCTGATAACCTATTTTGTATCTTTGAAAAAATGTTGCTCAGTTTTTCCTTGTTAATTGTACCTAAGTCAAGGAAAATGGTATCTACCTGGGAGCCTGTATCTAATATTTTCTGGGTCTCGTGAACAAATAAAGCGAGTTGGGTCTCATACGATCGCTATTTCCGGAATCCATGTTGAGTCCTACAGAGTAGAGTCTGGGTTTCCTTCCTGATGAGCAGGTGCAGTATCCTAGTGGAATATCCCATCATTTTGTTGGAATGTAAAGAGTATGAAGAAAAGAAAATGAGGCCAAAGCGGCCACCAATAGCAGCCACGCGAGCAGAAAACATGTTTTAAAATTCTACAACAGATCGATGTCAGAGATATAGGCCTATAGTTTTGCGCATCTGTTCGACGACCCTTCTTGAAAACTGGGACTACCTGTGCTCTTTTCCAATCACGTGAAACCTTCCGTTCCTCTAGAGACTTACGGTACACGGCTGTTAGAAGGGGGTGGGGGGCGGCAAGTTAATTCGCGTAATCTGTGTAGAATCGAATTGGTATCCCGTCAGGTCCAGTGGCCTTTCCTCTGTTGAGTGATTTCAGTTGCTTTTCTATTCCTTGGACACTTATTTTGATGTCGTGTGGTGATTTAGAGAAGGAACTGCCGTGCGGTCTTCCTCTGTGAAACAGCTTTGGAAAAAGGTGCTTAGTACACTCCTGGAAATTGAAATAAGAACACCGTGAATTCATTGTCCCAGGAAGGGGAAACTTTATTGACACATTCCTGGGGTCAGATACGTCACATGATCACACTGACAGAACCACAGATACATAGACACAGGCAACAGACCATGCACAATGTCGGCACTAGTACAGTGTATATCCACCTTTCGCAGCAATGCAGGCTGCTATTCTCCCATGGAGACGATCGTAGAGATGCTGGATGTGGAACGGCTTGCCATGCCATTTCCACCTGGCGCCTCAGTTGGACCAGCGTTCGTGCTGGACGTACAGACCGCGTGAGAAGACGCTTCATCCAGTCCCAAACATGCTCAATGGGGGACAGATCCGGAGATCTTGCTGGCCAGGGTAGTTGACTTACACCTTCTAGAGCACGTTGGGTGGCACGGGATACATGCGGACGTGCATTGTCCTGTTGGAACAGCAAGTTCCCTTGCCGGTCTAGGAATGGTAGAACGATGGGTTCGATGACGGTTTGGATGTACCGTGCACTATTCAGTGTCCCCTCGACGATCACCAGAGGTGTACGGCCAGTGTAGGAGATCGCTCCCCACACCATGATGCCGGGTGTTGGCACTGTGTGCCTCGGTCGTATGCAGTCCTGATTGTGGCGCTCACCTGCACGGCGCCAAACACACATACGACCATCATTGGCACCAAGGCAGAAGCGACTCTCATCGCTGAAGACGACACGTCTCCATTCGTCCCTCCATTCACGCCTGTCGCGACACCACTGGAGGCGGGCTGCACGATGTTGGGGCGTGAGCGGAAGACGGCCTAACGGTGTGCGGGACCGTAGCCCAGCTTCATGGAGACGGTTGCGAATGGTCCTCGCCCATACCCCAGGTGCAACAGTGTCCCTAATTTGCTGGGAAGTGGCGGTGCGGTCCCCTACGGCACTGCGTAGGATCCTACGGTCTTGGCGTGCATCCGTGCGTCGCTGCGGTCCGGTCCCATGTCGACGGGCACGTGCGCCTTCCGCCGACCACTGGCGACAACATCGATGTACTGTGGAGACCTCACGCCCCACGTGTTGAGCAATTCGGCGGTACGTCCACCCGGCCTCCCGCATGCCCACTATACGCCCTCGCTCAAAGTCCGTCAACCGCACATACGGTTCACGTCCACGCTGTCGCGGCATGCTACCAGTGTTAAAGACTGCGATGGAGCTCCGTATGACACGGCAAACTGGCTGACACTGACGGGGACTGTGCACAAATGCTGCGCAGCTAGCGCCATTCGACGGCCAACACCGCGGTTCCTGGTGTGTCCGCTGTGCCGTGCGTGTGATCATTGCTTGTACAGCCCTCTCGCAGTGTCCGGAGCAAGTATGGTGAGTCTGACACACCGGTGTCAATGTGTTCTTTTTTCTATTTCCAGGAGTGTATTTCAGCTTTACGCGTGTCATCCACTGTTTCAATGCCATCATCATCCCAGAGTGTCTGGATATGATGTTCCGATCCACTTACTGATTTAATGTAAGACCAGAACTTCCTAGGATTTTCTGTCAAGTCGGTGCATAGAATTTTACTTTCGAATTGTAGCTGTGTATCACCAGCGACCATCGCATCACGTGCGATGAACACATGGATGACCTCCACAAGAAAGTGATAGGAAGGCTGCAAGAACTTTATCCGTTCCTGAACCCGCACTCTGGAGCCCGCTCAAACTTCTAGTCACCATGTATATGAAGCTTGTACTCCCCATCTTCGAAGAAGGAAGGAGGATCAGAATTTAACGTCCCTACGACAGCGCGGTGGTTAAGGACGGAGCACCCCGAATTACGAAAGGATGGGGAAGGATATCGGCCGTGTCCTTTTCAGAAAAGCATCCCAATGTTTGCCTGGAGCAATTTAGGGGAATCACAGGAAACCAAAATCTGGTTGTCTGGACAGGTATTTGAACGCTCGTCCTCCCGAATGCGAGCCCAGTGAGCTAACTAAGCACTGTAGCACCTCACTCAGTCCCACAGTCCCATCTTCAAGTATGTGGGCACAGTATGCACATGGAACGGCTCCAAAGTCTACAGAACAGGACGATCACTCTCCCTGCTCTGGATCTAAAGTTTCGCAGCACTAGTAGTTTGGACACGCAACAATAAAGGATTAAACGGACAATAGAGAACCCAGTTATTACTGCAACCAGTCAGGCAGCGATGAGTCTATTCAGGTGCTATTCTGATACCACGAAAAAAGCCATTCTAGTCATTTCCGTTGCTATAAAACTTCATGAATTTAACGCTGATTCTGGCTGGACCTATTCTTGTATTCTGTCGACGTCATATCTGTTCTACATCTGTCAGTATTAGTTTAATTCTATCAGTGTTTGAAATGTATGTTTTTTGGGTTCAATAAATCGTGTCACGCAAACACATGAAAGTGTCCCTATCCGAGGGACGGATCATCTGTATCGCGCTATCACATCGTGCAACTCTGCTTCGAGATTTAGTTAGCATTTATCCAAAGACACTGGTAACATTTTGATTGGACTGGTGAGTGGGAGAAAGACACAATGAAACACTCATCGGTATAACTTGAAAACCAGTTGTCTTATCTCTCAGTGCTCGTCAAGGCGTAAACTCGAGTTAGTATAAATTAACATTTACCCCCAACCCAAGTGCTAAGAGTTGACTGACACTAGGTCTTCTGCGACAGCTGAGGTTGGTCATGGCTGGCTACATGTACAGAACGCTGAATGGGCTACCACATCAACAGCAGCCATTTGACATTCACTGGCGTATCCAGACTTCTCCATAAACTACAGTCTTAAGTGACACACGACCAAGAATGCCCTTGGTACAGCTACCATCCATTCTACTAGCTACATGCCTTCCCCACTTTATTTCTGTTTCAATCATATTTGTGTTCTCCAATGCAGGCTGTCCCTTAATACATTTGTTTTTCTGCACCCCCCCCCCCCCTGCTAATTCCCAACACGCGTACTCACAAGTACCCCGCGCTATTTACATCTACATCTATACACCAGAAGCCACTTTACAGTATGTGGCAGAGGGCACTTTGTGTACCATTGTCACTTCCCCCTTTTCCTGTTCCAGCTGCGAATGTTTTGCAGGAAGAATAATTGCTGGTAAGCCGCTGTGAGAGTTCGAATCTCCCTATTTTTACTTTCGTGGGATTTTTGCGGGATATACCTAGAAGGAAGCGATGTATTTGTTGACTCTTCTAGGAACTCACGCTCTCGGAACTTTAACAATAAACCACATCGTGATGCGGAACGCCTCACCTGTAGCGTCTGCAACTGTAGTTGGCTGAGCAAATCGGTGAAGCTTTCGTGCTTGCTAAATGAATGAGAAATGAAACGCGTTTCTCTTCTTTGGATCTTCCCTATTTTCTCTATCAATCTTATCTGGTATGCGTCTCAGACTGACAAGCAATAGTGGTCGAAAGTCGGTTTTGTCAGCTACTTCCTTTGTGGGTGGATTGCATTTCCTGAGGATTCTCCCACTGAATCTCAGTTTGGCATCTGCCTTACCTGTGGTCAGCTTTTTGTATCCACTAAGTCGTCGATATATACCGTGAAAGGTATTGGTACAATAACACTACCATAGGTTACGACCGTAGTTACTTTTATGTCTAAAGATTTCTGTCCTAATATTTTAAAACAAGTCGTACATATTACAGTTTTAGTTTGTAATCTTTTTTATAGCTTTCTGTTTTGTTTTTGTCTGCAGCATTTGACACAGAATAATACTTTTTTAAAAATAACAATAATTTAAGGTTGAGATATAAATAAAATTTTGTTGTTTTAAGAAGAATGTAAAGAGATGATAGGACAGATGAGAGATTTATTTTTTAGTGCCATCCCCAATTGTGACTGGTGATGAAGACCTCGGAATGGTTTCTTCGAGCTGTTGACCGCTAGTTACAACAAAATAGTTTATAGTTAGTTGTAGAGAAATGGTATTGCAAATCCTGTGCATCAACATCAGGTATTCATTCACGTACAACGTTGGGTGCTTTCTTGGGTAGATTTGCAGCACATTTACTCTAGTATTCGCTACCTGTAACTGTTATTTGACTGATGTGTAAAATCTCTCAGTACATTTCGGCATTTAATGTCTGATTCATAATTATAGGTATCTTATTTACTTTTACATCTCATCTTCCTCCTCCTCCTTCTATTCTTCTTCATTGTCGTTGTCGCTGTGGATGTCGCTGTCCACATTCTGGAGACCGATATTACGTTGCATATATGCATGCCTGTTATGTCGTGCACGCAGGTACTCTTCATGTGTTGTTTTCGAAATACTATATGTTAATGCATGGCCGGCCGCGGTGGTCTAGCGGTTAAGGCGCTCAGTCCGGAACCGCGCGACTGCTGCGATCGCAGGTTCGAATCCTGCCTCGGGCATGGATGTGTGTGATGTCCTTAGGTTATGAAACTTCCTGGCAGATTAAAACTGTGTGCCCGACCGAGACTGGAACTCGGGACCTTTGCCTTTCGCGGGCAAGTGCTCTACCATCTGAGCTACCGAAGCACGACTCACGCCCGGTACTCACAGCTTTACTTCTGCCAGTATCCGTCTCCTACCTTCCAAACTTTACAGAAGCTCTCCTGCGAACCTTGCAGAACTAGCACTCCTGAAAGAAAGGATCCTTAGGTTAGTTAGGTTTAAGTAGTTCTAAGTTCTAGGGGACTGATGACCACAGAAGTCCCATAGTGCTCAGAGCCATTTGAACCATTTTTTTTTTGTTAATGCATTTAATTGCGCCCATTGCTCTTGGTCTCTTATTATTGTGTATATATGCATGTTTGTTTCTGTGTAGTCTAAGTGTAGCGTATATCTATTGTTCACGTACTACCCGCAGAAGAAGATAGTAAGTTCTGGGGAACCTTCTTGCGAACATGTGCATGTAGGTGTCTGTCTCAGACTCACGCGGCACGAGTGCGTGGTACAACCTCCTCGCTCAGTTTAGAAATGTACCATACCGCGACTGAGATCGATATCTTTCATTCTCAGCCACTCCTTTTTGCCATGGAGGAAGTCGTACAGTCCTACGCCCCTTACTATTGACATTCCAGTCATCTTGCAACATACGCAAACGCCAATTTTTAAGGTGATATACCGTCTGTATCGGTATACCAGTTATTGTGTTTACCTTATCTAGTCTTCCCGTCTTCGACTAATACTTTGCAGCTCTGTATTTGATCGTGATACCTATCTGGCATATTCCGAGCACCACACACTGTGCGCCCGCGGAGGTGGTGACGAATGCTCCTAAGAGCCTAACTAGGACACTTCCCTCCCCTCGTTTTACCGATACTTTGTTAGTGACCAGGTTCAGTCCGTGTGCCAACGTGCTAGCTCCGAAGCTGAATGCTGATTCAAAGGGCGCACAGTCCTACGTCCGCATGACGGTTAGAGGTAGTATGTACTGTTTTGAATTTAGCCTCGTCAGTTTATGTAGTATTTTTCTGCTTTGTCTGTCGTTAGCGTTATGTCTTCGTGAAAATTCAATTTGACATCTATATGTACTCAAAGATAGCATGTAAAATGTGCTCGTTTGATGTTTGTGTCCCCTGTTTTAACCGAAGGATTCCTTTGGAGTGATCGTTTCAGTATTGTGTTATGTTGCTTTGTTTTCGGATATCCTGAGCCTGCTGTTGTGACGCCACTGCGTAATTTTTTGTAGTATTGCACTGGCTTTCTCTCGCATCCGGGCTCTGTTGTTTGCAGTGACTACAACTAATAGGTCGTCTGCGTAGGCGACAATTCCGCCTGAGCTTTCATCCCCATCTAGAAGTTGTAGGAGGGGCTCGATTGCTGTTCCAGAAGATGGCCGCAGATCGATACTCGAGGACAGCTTTTGGTAATTCTTTCTATTACTTTCCGGCTGACCACCTGCCATTAGCCTACTCGTTCTCTACAGTATTCTAGGAAACTGTTGGTGACCGATGACCTCAGCAGTTCGGTCCCTTAGGAATTCACACACATTTGAATAGTTCGGAAACTGTTGTTCCATTGCGACTGCGGTACGTAGAGGTGTCTTAACAAGTGCATAGGTTACAAAACGTAGTCGTTACTTTTACAGTTGTACCGGGTGATCAAAATATCAGTATAAATTTGAGTCGGGAGTCGGTCGGGGTGGCCGAGCGATTCTAGGCGCTACAGTCGGGAACCGCGCGACCGCTCCGGTCGCAGGTTCGAATCCTGGCTCGGGCATGGATGTGTGTGATGTTCTTAGGTTAGTTAGGTTTAAGTAGTTCTAAGTTCCAGGGGACTGATGACCCCAGAAGTTGAGTCCCACAGTGCTCAGAGCCATATAAATTTGAAAACTTAATAAACCAGGGAATAATGTAGATAGAGAGGTAAAAATTGACACACATGCTTGGAATGACATGGGGTTTTATTAGAACAAAAAAAAAAACAAAGTTCACAAAATGTCCGACAGATGGCGCTGGACAGAAATACGTCAGTGACTGCACATGACAATCGTGTATAAAAGGAGCTGTAATGAGAGAGAGAATCAGATGCGCCAGCAGTCGCAGCATGTTGACGTTACCTGAAAAGGCGCTTTTAGTGAAGCTGCATTATCAGAATGGGGAATGTGCTAGTTGAGCGTTACGATCTTATCGCCATAGGAAGGGGATTCGAACGGGTAAAGGTCCATTGACAAATGCAGCTGTGGCGAGAATGATTTCGAAGTTCGAAGCTACGGGTTGTTTAGACGATAGACCCCGTAGTGGCCGACCGAGCACAAGACGTAATGCTGCTGAGACAGTTCAGGAAGAAATGGAGACTAGCGGGTTCGTCTATGCACGGGGAAGTCAGCGCTCGAGCAGTCGCACACCGCACCGGCATTCCATACACTACTGTTTGGTTGGCACTGAGGCGTACCCTCAGATGCTATCCGTGCAAAATCCATCGGCATCATGAACAGTTACCTGGCGATTTAGTGAAGCGGAGGGCGTTTGCGGTGTGGGCGTTTCAGAAGATGGCGGAATATGACGATTGGTTGAGTAACGTGTTGTGGACCGACGAAACTCATTTCACGCTCCGAGGGTCTGTCAACGCCCACAATTGCAGAATTTAGGCTACCGAAAATCCTAGAACTGTCGTGGGAACTCCATTGCACGACGAGAAATTCAAGGTATGGGTTGGATTTACCACATCTATCGTTATAGGGCCTTTTTTCTTCGAGAAAATGCGTGATTCTGGTTCTGTAACTGCTACCGTGACGGGTGAAAGGTACGCCGATATGTTACAGAATCGCATTATCCCCAGCGTGGCTGATAAACACCTGCTGGGACGTACGATGTTCATGCAATATGGCGCTCCACCCCATATTGCTGACGCGTGAAAGATCTCTTGCGCGCGTCGTTTGGTGATGACCGTGTGCTCAGCCGCCACTTTCGTCATGCTTGGCCTCCCAGATCCGTGCGATTATTGGGTTTTGGGTTACCTGAAGTCGCAAGTGTATCGTGATCGACCGACATCTCTAGGGATGCTGAAAGACAACATCCGACGCCAGTACCACACCATAACTCCGGACATGTTTTACAGTTCTGTTCACAACATAATCCTCGGCTACAGCTATTGAGGAATGATGGTGGACATATTGAGCATTTCCTGAAAAGAACATCATCTTTGCTTTGTCTTACTTTGTTATCCTAATTATTGCTATTCTGATCAGATGAAGCGCCATCTGTCGGACGTTTTTTGAACTTTTGTAATTTTTTTCGGTTCTAGTATAACCCCATGTCGTTCGAAGCATGTGTGTCAATTTGTACCCCTGTATCTACATTATTCCGTGATTTGTTGTTTTCAAATTTGTACTGAGTTTCTGATCAGCCGGTAGTTTAGAAAGAAGAGTGTGCTGGGTACTCACCCCACGAGGAGGAAGGAGGCGGGCGGGAGCCAGGACTGCTGCACGTAGCACATCTGCGGGTTGACGCGCACGCGCGGCCTGAGGCCGGTGCGAGCCGTGTGCGAGTCGAGTGCGTCCTCCAGCGACAGCTGCACGTCTTCGGCGCCGCACGAGCGCGGCACACACACGCCCCAGTTGATGCTCGAGAAGCGCGGCACGCGGTGCCCCGGCTGTGGGCAAAGCGCACCGCTCAAGCCGGGCACTCCACAACTTACACACCAGGGGGTACAAAATTACCGGAACTATTTTTAGAAGCTATACATTTTCAAATTGTTTACAGAACAACCTTATCCTTTTCAAAATACTCTCAATTCAACTAATACGTTTTTTCCCACCGGTGCTTCTACTGGTTTTGTACTCATCTTTAAAAATGGCTGACATCTCCATCGGTGTCCTTTCATGCCCCTTGTCGTGCGTGGAAATAAGAAAAAGTCGCACGGAGCCTGCCGGCCGGAGTGGCTGAGCGGTTCAAGGCGCTTCAGTCTGGAACCGCGCGACCGCTAAGGTCCCAGGTTCGAATCTTGCCTCGGGCATGGATGTGTGTGATGTCCTTAGGTGAGTTAGGTTAAAGTAGTTCTAAGTTGGAGGGGACTGATGACCTCCGCTGTTAAAGTCCCGTAGTGCTCAGAGCCATTTGAACCATTTCGCACGGAGCCAGGTCAGGCGAGTAAGGTGCGTGGGGCAGCGGAACTGTGCCATTTTTAGCCAAAAACTGTCTGACAGAGACGGCTGTGTGTGCAGCTGCGTTGTCGTGGTGGCAGTAACCTTTTTCATTCCCTTCTTCCGTTAATAATAATGAGCGTATGGCATTGGTAGCCTTGAGACCCCTCGCGGGTCGGTTCGGCCGCCGCTCCACAAGTTCTTTAACGCCACTACGGCGACTTGCTAGTGAATGACGAAGAAAGACACACAACACCCAGTCATCTCGAGGCAGACAAAATCCCTCAGCCCGCCGGCAATCGAACCCGGGACCCCGTGCGCGGGAAGCGAGAACGCTACCGCAAGACCGCGAGCCGCGGACCCTTCTTCCTTTTAAAATTCGCTGAACCAGCTCCAAGATAACCCACTAATCTCTGTCAGTTGATCAATTGTCTGTCGACGGTCTGTGAGCACAAGCTTTGGAATTTTTTCAACATTTTTGTCGATTCGGGCAGTTGATGGACGTCCAGAATGAGGTCTGTCATCAATCGACACGTCCCCATGTCTAAATCGAGCAAACCACTCGTATACTCCAGTTTTTCCCATAGCGTCATCTTACTAAACTGTTTTCAACATCAAAACAGTTTCAGCAGCATTTTTACCGAGTAGAAAACAAAATTTCACAGCTGCACCTTGTTCTCTTGATCTTCCCATAGTAAAAACGAAACAAGAACAAAACAACGCTAGCAAAGAACAATCACTGCAGATGAACAAACCAAGCCAGTCCGACAACACAGGCGGTTTCTGAACTGGCAATCAGTTGCACTATACACGCCTAGCGACAGGAGTGCGTGATATACACTCCTGGAAATGGAAAAAAGAACACATTGACACCGGTGTGTCAGACCCACCATACTTGCTCCGGACACTGCGAGAGGGCTGTACAAGCAATGATCACACGCACGGCACAGCGGACACACCAGGAACCGCGGTGTTGGCCGTCGAATGGCGCAGCATTTGTGCACCGCCGCCGTCAGTGTCAGCCAGTTTGCCGTGGCATACGGAGCTCCATCGCAGTCTTTAACACTGGTAGCATGCCGCGACAGCGTGGACGTGAACCGTATGTGCAGTTGACGGACTTTGAGCGAGGGCGTATAGTGGGCATGCGGGAGGCCGGGTGGACGTACCGCCGAATTGCTCAACACGTGGGGCGTGAGGTCTCCACAGTACGTGCCCGTCGACCTGGGACCGGACCGCAGCGACGCACGGATGCACGCCAAGACCGTTGGATCCTACGCAGTGCCGTAGGGGACCGCACCGCCACTTCCCAGCAAATTAGGGACACTGTTGCTCCTGGGGTATCGGCGAGGACCATTCGCAACCGTCTCCATGAATCTGGGCTACGGTCCCGCACACCGTTAGGCCGTCTTCCGCTCACGCCCCAACATCGTGCAGCCCGCCTCCCGTGGTATCG
Organism: Schistocerca gregaria; assembly: GCF_023897955.1. Classification (NCBI taxonomy): domain Eukaryota; kingdom Metazoa; phylum Arthropoda; class Insecta; order Orthoptera; family Acrididae; genus Schistocerca; species Schistocerca gregaria. The sequence goes on along the minus strand of NC_064931.1, from coordinate 198,193,054 downwards.
CGACAGGCGTGAATGGAGGGACGAATGGAGACGTGTCGTCTTCAGCGATGAGAGTCGCTTCTGCCTTGGTGCCAATGATGGCCGTATGCGTGTTTGGCGCCGTGCAGGTGAGCGCCACAATCAGGACTGCATACGACCGAGGCACACAGGGCCAACACCCGGCATCATGGTGTGGGGAGCGATATCCTACACTGGCCGTACACCTCTGGTGATCGTCGAGGGGACACTGAATAGTGCACGGTACATCCAAACCGTCATCGAACCCATCGTTCTACCATTCCTAGACCGACAAGGGAACTTGCTGTTCCAACAGGACAATCCCGTGCCACCCAACGTGCTCTAGAAGGTGTAAGTCAACTACCCTGGCCAACAAGATCTCCGGATCTGTCCCCCATTGAGCATGTTTGGGACTGGATGAAGCGTCGTCTCACGCGGTCTGTACGTCCAGCACGAACGCTGGTCCAACTGAGGCGCCAGGTGGAAATGGCATGGCAAGCCGTTCCACAGGACTACATCCAGCATCTCTACGATCGTCTCCATGGGAGAATAGCAGCCTGCATTGCTGCGAAAGGTGGATATACACTGTACTAGTGCCGACATTGTGCATGCTCTGTTGCCTGTGTCTATGTGCCTGTGGTTCTGTCAGTGTGATCATGTGATGTATCTGACCCCAGGAATGTGTCAAAGTTTCCCCTTCCTGGGAAAATGAATTCACGGTGTTCTCATTTCAATTTCCAGGAGTGTACAAGCTTCGTCCAAAGCAATGTTACTCCATCTTTTTTTGGGTACCACCTCGTACACTGTCTCGTCTAAAGTAATATTTTCCCCTTCAAAGTAATTCACTTCTTCAGCTATAGACCGGCGGAGTCCTCGATCACAGTCTCGGCAGCAGCGCTGAAAGACTTCAACTCCTAAGGCCTTTAACATGTCGGTCACATTCTTTTTAACGTTCTCCAGAGCCGCAAAATGACGCCCTTTTAAGACATTTTTCAATTTTGGGGGAAAAAGTCACAAGGACTCAGATCAGGTGAATAGTGTGCCGTGGAACAACAGGAATGCCTTTTAAGGCAAAAAAATTCCACGATGAAGTGGCCATGTGACATGGGGCGTTGTCAAGATGCAGCATCCCATTGTCTGCAACGTCCAGTCTCACTAAATTTACCCTTTTCCTGAGTCTTTCGAGGACATATTTGTAAAAAACTTAGTTGACAGTTTGTTCTGGGGGAGCATTCTCACTAGAGCACACAATCGTTGGACGCTTTTGTCGGTTTTTGAAGTTGAAGGTCTCCCTGAGCAAGGTACAGCGTGTTCTCGTCCTTCCAAAAAAGAGTTGTGGGGCAGCAAAATACATGTGCTCCTGATAAAGAACGTCCCCCTTAGGCCTGTTCCAACTTTTCAAATATCGCACTCGGAGATTCCGCAAGTTTAACGCAAAACTCGATGGCATAACGTTGCTCTAAAATCCGCTGCTCCATTTCCGTAACACACAACAAAAACACAACTTCACTGATTTCGCTCTTAAAAATCACGTGATGGCTGTATGGAGCTGAAAATCGGACTCAACATCTTGAAGGGATGGACACACCGGTCTACACAAGTAGAACGAAGCAGCGTTGCCAGATAGCTCTCTGTGTTGTCAGTCCCATAACTTTCCTCACAGATGTCGCATTACATGCATGCGGAATTGGCCACTAGATGTCATGTGAGGGGGACAAGGCGGGGAATATTGTGTCGTCAGCAGAGAAGCAAGAAGATGTGAATGGTTCGGACAAGAAAGCTCATTTTCTCCAGAGGCATTAAGATACCTGACTCAAAGGGTCCACAGCTGAGATCAAGCCATCACGAAGGCGAAAGCCGCGCGGGGTAGCCGCGTGGTTTGAGGCGTCTTGTCACGGTCCGCACGCCTCCCCCCGCCGGAGGTTCGAGTCCTCCCTCAGGCATGGGTGTGTGTGTGTTGTCTTTAGCGTAAGTTAGTTGAGTTAGATTAAGTAGTGCGCAAGCTTAGGGACCGATGACCTCGGCAGTTTGGTCCCATAAGACCTTACCACAAAAACGAAGGTGAATGGTGGGCACACCCCATATTAATGTCCAGTAATAGGTCTCCACACATTTTTAATCAGATAGTGCAATTAGATTTAACGAATGCTGCTCTAATTTAATAATTATAATAATTTAATAATTAATAAATTATCAGTCTCTCATGTGGATTCGTGAAAGGCTGTGGGACGACAGACGCTATCCATGCAGCTCGCCTGCTTATCGAAAAGCACCGTGAGAAGTCAAAACATCTACACTTTGCCTTTCTCGACCTCGAAAAGGCCTTGGACCGAGTACCACACGAGTTAATTTGGCTTGCCCTGCGAGAGCATGGAGTACCTGGAGAGCTCGTTAGGTGGGTCAGACCGCTCTACCAGTACGAGAAGCTGTCAGCCACAGGACTATCTGACGACTTCCCCATTTCCTTGGGAGTTCATCAGGGATCTACTTTCTCACCGCTCCTATTTATCACTGTCATGGTTACCATCACGAGAAACCTGCAGAAAACCTCACCCTGGACGCTACTGTATGCTTTTATTCTCGAATCAGAAACATAAAAATTTACAGTAGCCATACACATCAATAAATATGTACATATATATACACAAATTGTATTTATATTACATGTATCCAGTACTTTGCAACCGCCAAGGCGCTTCGAGTGGCTTGCAGGAGTTCAATCTTCGTGCAGGATGTGGGGCACAAAATGCACTGGAGCATGTGGCTTGTGGTTTGTTCTTGTCCACAGTCACAGGACGTATCTTCTGTTATGAAGCCCATCTCTTCAGGTTGTCTCTGGATCGTCCAACTCCTGATCGTAATCTGTTTAAAGATTTCCACACCAGCCAGCTCTCGTTGTGTCTAGGTGGTAGTTCTTCAGCTTCTGGCGTCTGCAGGTGAGGCGTCGACTTCTTCCAGAACTCCAGCCTTGCCTTCTCTGGTGAAATGGTGAACTTCTCGGATGTTCTCAGGAAGCTCTTTCGCGATCTCTGCCGTTGCTGTGGTGGATTATGTCCGTGCAGTGGATGGGCACTGTCCTGTTCCACTTTCAGTCTCTCCTTGTTGGCAGCCACTGTTCTGCGTACCCATGGTGGCGCTATTCCAGCCAGGCAGTAGAGCTTATCAGTTGGGGGTAGGTCTTAAGCAACCAGTGATCAACCTCCAGTTGAGAGCAATGTCTACCTGTCTGGCATGAGATGACCTGTACCAGACTGGGGAAGCATATTCAGCAGTAGAAAAGCACAGTGCCATTGCAGAACAGCAAATAGTTTGTGGATGTGATCCCCACTGTGTCCCCGATAGTTTGCGAATTAGGTTGTTACGGGCGGATATTTTCATTTTGGTGCTCTTGCAGTGTGTTTTGAATGTCAGAGTTCTATCGAGAGTGTCTCCCAAGTATTTAGGTGTGTGATGATGCCCGAGTTGGATGCCTGACCATGCAATATGTAGCTCACGATTAGCTTCCCTGTTACTTACATGAAAGGCACACACTTGTGTCTTCGAAGGGTCTGGTCTGGGCTAGTTCCGATTGTAGTAGTATGTACTGTATGCTGATGATGTGCTACTGGCTAGTGAAGATAAGAATGATCTACAACTTTAAGTCCAAGCCTGGAACGACCGCCTTGCTACGACTCAATGTGTTGAAAACATATTACCTTTCCACAGATTTAAAAGGCTCTTTAACAATCATATCTCCCAACAGCAAGGACGTAAGTACTGTAATACCGCAGTCACTTTCGCCAAGTCGCCGCGAGCGGCCGTGGAGGAGGAAGGGGCCGGACTCCCTGGGGCGAGCCCCCGGGTGCAGTCATTCTGCAAGCACACAGCGGGAAGCCGGGCCGACGTCCTCGCCTCGCTCAAGGAGGGAGGAACACGATGCGAAGGGCTCGTCTGACAGTGAGAAGCGTGCCGAGAGCTGATGGACACCTGCAGCCATTAGGACGCAACGCCAAGAATGTACGCGCGGAAGCATCCGAGTTCTTCTGGCCTTGCGACAGTCATTTTGCCTGCCTTAGGAAACAGGGATGTGCCGACAATTCCAGCACCCCACGGGCACAGGGAGGAGCGTGCAAAAAGCGCGCGGGAAATCGGGGCAGGGAGGCGTCTGAAAGATGCCAGCGTTCTTAAGAAGATGTTTTCCTCGACAGTGAGGACATTCCTTTTACATGACGGGCGCCAGCAGATTTTGAGACGGGGCCGCAGAGAGAGCGGTTATAAAGAAGTGTTGTGTAGCTGCTCTCCCAACAGCCTCGGAATGCTGCAAAACATCTTAAGAATGCGAAATAGTGAGAAAGATGCACAGGGCACACGACAGCCCACGCCAGATAGGAAATTTCCACCCCTCAAGGAGAGGCGTGGCGATGAAACGGCGATCTGTTATTGGGCTGCATTGAAATTTTCATCCGCCAATTTTGAATCCTAACGTGGGGCAATCGCATTAGTCATCTGCTCGTCATTTCATGTTCGACAGCAGAGGGAGAGTATTTTATCGAGTTTACTACATTTTTGGCGCCCAACGTGGGGCAATCTGATTGCTAATTTTCATGGTATTTGATGTCAGAAAACAATTTCTCGAGTTCACTACAATTTTGGCGCCCAACGTGGGGCTTCGATTTGACTTCATTCTCACGTTGTTGTTAGTATGAGAACTTTTAAGTTTCGAGACACGACTCAGAAAGAATCCCCATTCCGTTATTAGCATAAGTTAACCTCTTTGTGTGAGATGACAGGCGCATGGATGGTGTGTTTGTGTGTGCTAAGTGCGTTGCAAATAGACATATAAAGTAGATACAGCGGTAGCTAGTGTTGTCAGTTTTGGTTCCCACAGCTTCCTCGTATTTTTTGATGTAGTTTTAGAATGTGTAGTTTGTCGTTGTGAATATTCTGTTCTGTGATTTCCAATGTTCTGTTCGCTGTTACCAGCGTTTTCATCGGCGTTGTACTGTCTCTGTTCGTTCTGTGGAGTGCTTTTCGTTTTTAGTTTAGTTTCTCTATGCAACTGAGGTCTGGGACACTGATAAATATGGAAACAGTCAAGCCAGTTGAGGGAAATTCAGGGGTTTGCGAGGAAACACATGGCACGTTTATGGGGGATACGCAAAGTCTGAGTCCACTAGATCGGATTCTCGCGATACTAAAAAACCACACATCACAATTAACAGTCATAAGGGAGGAGAATAAAACACGGTTCGAAAGACTGGAAACTGAACTAAAACTTTGCAATCGAAAGCGTGATCGGCAGATTGCTGAAGTTAGGCACGAACTGGAGACCGAAACCGAAAAGGTACGAACGAAGGTCACCAACAACCTAAATGAGGTGAGAAAAGAGTGTGAAACGAAGGCTGGCAGCTTAGAAGCGAGGGTTAACGCGAAGATGAGAGATATCTCTGTACGCGTAGATGAGGAAAGTAAATCATCCAAGGGAACACAAATATGAGTGTCATTCCTCGAGCAAGAAGTGTCTGCAATGCCACAAGGTAATGGCCTTGTACCTCAGGTCACGCCAGCGAATTTGCAAGCCGCATTACCGATGCATGCCAAGTTCGGCCGAACGCGCAGCCCCACCCGAAGGCATACCTAAAGAATTTAGACGCGTTTCTGGGGGCTAAAGGAGTGGCGGAATGTATCACTTTACTCGTTGCACGACAGACGCTCAATCAGGAGGAGGTTGCCTGTTTTGACGTTACAATTTGCGAGAGCAGTAGTTGCAAGGATCTCTATACTAAGTTTCTGACAACGTACTGGAAACTGACCACACAGGCGAGTGCAAAGATGGGTATATATCGGGGACAGTATGCGCCACAGTCACGCCAATCCATGGCAACCGACGCTGCTCACTTTGTCGTTCTTGCGAGATACTTGGATGACAAAATGCCAGATGAGGAATGTTGCAGCTCGATGCGCTCACATTTTTCTGCTCGTGTACAACGTACACTCCTCGACGCACGATTGAGAGAACAGTTCCCTCGATATTTTAAGGTCCTTGGACGAAATCTAAGAGCAGGAGAAGCAAAGTACAGCAAATACACACGCAATTAGGACAGAAAATGGGGCGCCGCAAGGGTTTGTGCACCGCAGTGCCAGACAGAATTGGCGCAATTACGGACGAACGAGAGAAGAGAACATGGAGAACAAGGCAGGAACGAGGTGTCAAACCAAAGACACCATGTGAACTTCGCGCAAGCGTGGCATTATAGGAGAGACCGTAAGAATAATGCAGGTTCACCATCTCTAACCCCACCTCAGGCAGAGGAGCGTAAGATCACGAAAATGAAACATCAGAGAAAATGAGATAGATTAGATTTACTTTCATTCCAATTGATCCGTAATGAGGAGGTCCTCCAGGATGTGGAACATGTCAGAAAAACAACAATACATGACAAATATTTACAACTAAAACAAATAAGCTAATGTACCATTCCACAGGTCCCAAGTGGAATGATCGTCATTTTTAATGAACACTATATGAAAGAGTCATTTTACAAATACTAATGCGCTGAATTTAAAATAAAAAAGGTTTTTTTTATTTATAAGGTAACAAACATATAATACAACTACTATAATACTTATTTTCAATGAACACATTACTGCACTGAAATTGAGCAGAAGTTATATTGTACTTATATACAAATCAGTTGGTTTTACTGAGAATTGCAGGGGACGCCACGGTAGAGAAGAGTCATCACATACGCAGTGTGCGGTACTGGCATTCACAAGCACAAGACGACATTGACCAGTACTGTGATGACCCAGGGTTGCTGGAAAAAGCGGACAATCGGTGTCCCCTCATTGAAATAATTGTGGACGGAATGAAGACTAAAGCATGTCTGGATTCTGGGTTGGAAGTGACAGCACTTTCAACGACTTTTTGCTCAAAGCTGGCAGAAAGTGATAGTAAATTAGCAAAGGGCACAGTTAATTTGGTAAAATGTAGAGAGAACGAGGAAATTTTCATAGATAGGCCATGCGGGCTAAAAGGTGAGTTGTTAGAGGGAGCAGGGGTTCTAGATGAAGCCAGTTGCCGTCCGCAAATCGTGATGAGAATTCCACGCACACAGCCGACGAAAATAGACCTGACGAACATGATGCGACTGATCGTGGGTTAAAGACCCTCGCACATATACTATTAGGATTTAGAGGGACAGAGGCCTTTAATGAGCACGCTCTCGTGACCAAAAAAAAAAAAAAAAAAAAAAAAAAAAAAAAAAAAAAAAAAAAAAAAAAAAGAGAAGAAGAATGGCTCTGAGCGCTATGGGACTTAACATCTCAGGTCACCAGTCCCCTAGAACTTAGAACTACTTAAACCTAACTAACCTAAGGACATCACACACATCCATGCGCGAGGCAGGATTCGAACCTGCGACGTAGCGGTCGCGCGGTTCCAGATCGAAGGGCCTAGGAACCGCTCGGCCCCTAAACAGTGCATAATGATATACAGAGAGAGACCACAGTCAAATGCCGTGACGACAAGAGCGCCGAGACAATAAAAAAGGTTGAAAGTGAAGCCCCCACAGCCACAGAGAACCTCATGTGGAGTGTAAAATGCAAAAGCGATTGCAGAGTGGCAGAGAAGGACTATGAAGTGCAACCACAGAAGTACTAATGCCCACTCGCTAGCAGTAGAAGACGATGTTGTTCCCTCCACGGTCACAAAATTTGTGCAGGTGCAGGTGTTTTCATACGTCTAAGCGGCGAGATAAATTTATCGCGTCTCACGCAGAAACTAGGCACTCAGTAGATGGCGTCATGTGTACAGACGATCATCTGGAAGTGTGCGTGGATAACGCACAGGTTGATCCGGAGGGAATACTTAGAAAGAGTATTGAAGCTAACCCATGGTTGAACCTGCAGCAGGGACAAGAGATGGAGAAAACAATCGTGGAATATAGGGATAGATTTCGGGAAGCGGTCCATAAGTTTAGAGTAACGTGTGACAGCCGCCAACAGGGAAGACGTACCCAGTGGCCTGGAAGCATCCGGAAACCTACTAGGGAAGCGATACAGGCGATTGAGGCAGCCGGAGTCATAGAACCTGGGCTCAACAATTGCTGCCTTAGCAGCGCGTGGCTCAAATGGCATTCCGTTACTGGAGTACTATGTGACAAGAAAATTCCAAACACGCTCAAACCAAAAGTATACCGATCGGTAATCCGTCCAGTTGCACTATATGGGGAGGAATGCTGGCCTTCAATAAAGGAAGTAGAGCAAAGACTTGCTGTTATGGAGACGAAAATGCTTAGGTGGACATCGGGATAAACATTGTATGACCACGTTACAAACAATGAAGTTCGCAGGCTATACGGTGTTGTACCAATAGTAGACAAAATGAGAGAAAGCCGCGTACGTTGGTACGGGCAGGTCCTTAGAGCAGACGAGACAACAGTTGCAAAGACTAGTTTCAACCTAAAGGTAAATGGGAAACGGCCAACAGGACGATCAAGGTAGCGATGGCTTGACACTGCATGAAGACCTCAAGATCTCAGGCCTTCACCCTAATCAGGCGACAAGATCGCAAGAAGTGGCGACAACTAGCCAAAACAGCGGACCCCGACAGCATGCGGGACAAACGTTAAGGAGGAAGAAGAAGAAGAAGAAGAAGAAGAAGAAGAATGCTCTAATTTGGCATACTTATCGAGAAATCGAGCTTCGAAGCTTTACGAGCCTGTTGTATACTATAGGAGAGCGCCAGCTGTGAAGCAGTGAAGTTAGCAGAACCTGCTAAGGAGGTAGACTGGGAGTTTCTACCAAACAGTTGTATCACTCCAACGAATCCTGTTTATAAAAGGAATAATAATGTTCATATGACTATTAATGTTGTCCATTGCTAGTGAGATTAACATGGAACCATGAGGAGATGGATATTTATTTATTTATACCTACATTCACGCATCGCAGTTAATTCCTATACCAGATTTGAATAACATACACTGATACACTCACGAACATATTGATAAGTAAACATTCATTTCATAGCGATTTCCTATTACTGTGTAGGGACTTAACCGTTAACTCACGAGGTGTGGTCTCTCAGACCGCGCGAAAATTTTCAGACTCGCTCCGCAAGGCCAGTTGTGGTGGAATGCTTCTATATTCCCCGTACCCTCCTTAAATTGGCAAGTCTTCGATGTTTTGTTGTCGGTTGCGTTAACGCCTTCTGTGTTTATTGTTGACACGTGTTGTTGATGATAGGTGTTGGTGTCTCCTAGACCGCACCTCGTGAAGTACGTACCTGTTTTCTTCAGTACGGTACCCTATAGCTCAAAACGTATTCGCACGAACGTGTCAGTATTAACTTTCCCGAGTTTGATGAAATTATTAGTCGGTTTATGGAGGAAGGTGTCAGCGATATGGATAAAGAAACAAACGAAAAAGACGACGATTTTCATTAGCCAGCGATCACAGTTCTGCTACCGAGCAAGAGGAAGAACGTCAGGAAAGTTGTGATGGGGATCTGTCTGTTTCTTCAATGAAATACTTAAAGTGTCTGTTAAAATCGAATGTGTTCTGAGTGGTGATAAGAAAAATGTAGTTCCCAGCAATGAATGCCAATTTGACCTACTTTCTTTTTGTGGCTATCGGGTGGCATTTTTATGCGCAATTTTAAACCGTGAAATTTAAATTTATTTGGAAATTTATTTGCTACAGAGATCATATAATTATTGGGAATGTAAAATTCAGTACTCTGACAGTCCATTTATGTGTACAATTTGAAAGAACCACACAGAATTATGTGCTTTTGCGTGATAAATAGTAAAATGCTGCAGACTTTGATTATTGCAATAAAATATACTAGAAGCGTTCAAACAACACTTAAACAATTGTAAAAATAAATGTTATATAGCATAAATTAAAAATTTCATATGATTTTTGGCTTAAATCTCGGTTTAAACATAGGGGTCCCAGAGAAGCCACCTTGTAGTATACGTTACACTCTGCCTCGTGATGGCTGGGTGTTGTGTGATGTCCTTAGGTTAGTTAGGTTTAAGTAGTTCTAAGTTCTAGGGGACTGATGGCCATAGATGTTAAGTTCCATAGTGCTCAGAGCCATTTGAACCATTTTTATACGTTACAGAAAAGTCACCTCGCGAATTAAGAGTTAAGAAAGTAAGGTACACATGTCGTCCCTCATTAGTACATGTTCTGAGTTTCCTGCAGACACTTTTCTGTTGTGATACAGATAACAGGTGCATCGCAGCATACAAATGAAATGGCGCGATAGCTGGAAACATACTCCATAGGTGAAGTAAGTGGGACAGTACGATTCTTGTGGACAAAATGTCTAAACGGCCCACAGTTTCACTGTGGCATTGACCTGCTCGTTCCCCAGACCTCAGTCCCCTAGACTTTTGGTTATCAGGTGCAATAAGCGGTTATACTTCAAAGTGTGCATCATTCCCTACGCCGGAGGGCAGAGGGGTGCATTGTCATGAATGGACGCCACGTTGAACACCTGTAAACAAATGTTTATCATAGAAAGTATACATTTTCGGACCCATGTTTATTGTACTTATTTTTCTTGTTTCGATGAGTGCTACCACTTCTCAAAGTATTCGACAGTTCTTTTTTTAAACACCCTATACACACCTCCTCCGCGGAAGAAATGCGAAGCTGCGTCACCAGCAGGAAAGGTCATGGTCACCGTTTTGTTCGACAGTGAAGGAACTGTCTGTACAGAGTTTATGGTGAAGGGGACAACCATCAATGCCAGTTCTTATTGTGAAATAATGACATTGCTGCACAACGCCATAAAGGAGAAGAGTTGTGGAAAATTAAGTAAAGGCATAGTTCTCCTGCACGACAATGCAACACCACTACACGGCGCACGCAACACAAGCTTTGCTGCGACGTTTTCGATGGGAGGTTTCGAAGTATCCACCATACTGATATACATTCGTAGACTTCCACGGCTGCTGACATTTTGGATAATATAAGTTATTTTATTGGGCCGTGTCATTTTAAACACTAAAACAGTCAAACTGGCGGCGTTTCGACCGACTTGCTGCTCAATATCCAAACTTATTTTGTCCAAAATTCACCACACTGTCCACATCCTACACCATGCAATTTCCACCTTTTCGATAAGCTGAAGCAACACCTTGAAGGGAAAGAGATTTTCCTACGACGAGGGCGTTCACACAGCAGTTCTCGGATGACTCCGTGACCAAGGAGCGGATTTCTGTTGTCAAGGAACTGATCGATTGGCACCATGTTCCGACCGTTGTGTTCAGAGACTTGGCGACTGTTCTGAAAAATAGTGCCCAGTATCTGTGTCATTTTGAAGTGTAGTGCAGTATTGAGTAGAAGTTACTTGGCCTGCTATAATCATATGTAACTTTCCCTCTGAAGTTCCCTCGTATTATGTACACCGTACATGTATGTATCGCAGTGAAGTCATACCGGCCTATACCGGCTCTGAATAATCTACATTGTATTTGCGATACTCTCACTAATGGTTCAAATGGCTCTGAGCACTATGGGACTAACATCTGTGGTCATCGGTTCCCTAGAACTTAGAACTACTTAAACCTAACTAACCTAAGGACATCACACACAGCCGTGCCCGAGGCAGGATTCGAACCTGTGACCGTAGCAGTCCCGCGGTTTGGGACTGAGCGCCTAGAACCGCGAGACCACCGCGGTCGGCACTCTCACTAATGTATCGATAAATAGATGTTCATTTCATTGCGATTATTATTATATCTCACAATGAATGTACTATAATGCTTATCACTATCATTGTTGTTCCTGTCCGAAAAAAATGATTCGTTGTAGCGATACATGTGTTTGGTGAAGGATTCGGAAAAGACTTCTAGTCTGCTGCTTTAGCCGCTTATGCTAACGCCGCTGCTCGTCGGATTTGCGCTCATTGATGATATTCCTCAGGCTCGGTAAACTTTGAACCTCGATTTATCGAAAACACTTAATAAGGGCATTTTTCTAGAGCAGCATTCATTGCATCTAAGTACATACTACAGTCCTGCGAAGGATGAATAAAATCGATGATCTGTTGGGTGTATGCTTTCTAGACTTCCAATTTCTACATTACAAGGGACTCGACATAAAAGAAAAAGCCTCGTCGATTTCATAACACTTATCTATCTCCTCTCGTATGCTGACAACGTGTCTTATCTAGCTACCAATCACACTCTTCACTCTCCCATCGACGTAATAGTCTCCTGACCGAGTGGTGTAACAATTTGAAACTAAACCAACAGAAAAGCCAAACCATATCTTTCGTCCTACCACTCTGAGGCGGTTCCGCGTTCTGATTTTCATCTCTTCACATTCAACCAAGCCATTCCTCTTACTTCCAAGGTAAAGTAAGTAGGACTGACCTGAGATGCAAAACCTGGAATGCATAGTTCTTCATGATTCAACACACAATGCGTAACCGATGAAAATTAGTAACAGGTGTTCTACACCTTTCTACAATTATTTTCACCTATAAATCCCCCAGGTGGGAAATATAAAAATGCAGCAAATGAAGAAGGTGAGAGGGAATACAAATGAAATCGACACAAAAGAGCAAAACGGCTAAGCAGGACAAATGCAACGGTGTAGAACAATGTGTGGTTAAGGGAAAGATAGATCCTGTCTATAGGAAAATTAAAGAGACATCTTTATGTAGGGTACCACAGCCAAATACTTCTTGAACGAATGCGACATTTTTCTACTTAGGGTGTTATTTATTTAATCTTTCTTTCTTTTCAAAGCCGGTTTCGACTTACGAAGCCATTTCCTAGTGATTATCTGCATGAAGATGCACATTATGCTATCGATACCAAATGAGAACACAATGGTGTGAAGGTAAAGATTAGTCATACGAAATTTCCACTTTTACAGATTAAATTATTCATATTACCTACATACTAAGTGAAAATTAAATTTTCGAATTGCCCATTTTGTAACGCTTTTTAATAATTTTATTTTATATTATTTCATTAGTTCCTTTCTATAAGCATACACTGAGATGATTACACACCCATTCTTTTATTCTTTGGTTAATATGACAAAATTATGTCTCTACATATTCCCCACATTATGTGCACAAACTAAGTGTCAAAATTGTCAGAATACCGAGAATAGTTGCATTTCGTAAACCAACATGAACGGAGACAGATTGTGAAGACACTACCAATTTAGACATTTGGCAAATTTAAAGGTCCACTAATTTACCTTCACTCCATTGCATTCTCATTTCGTATCAGTAACACTCTGAGATTTTCCATACAGATAATTACTAGAAAATGTCTTAAAAATGTTAGTGACCGTTTTTGGCAAAACTGTCACGTACCATGCTTAAATTTCAATAGACTAGTGAGTCCAGACAAGCTAAATTGACACCAAGCTAGAAAAAAAGACTACTAGCACGACTACATTTAATGTCAGTGATTCACAGAGCCAATTACTAAATTTTCGTACTAAATTCTTCTTCTGGAAGTTATTTGGATATAGCTGGGAGCTTTATGAAGCACAGATGGGGCAGAGGCCACAAGCACAGGCGACATAACCAGAGTCCGGCCGTTAGGTGAGTCGTAGGCCTTGTGAAAGAACAAGAGCTGCCAGAGGATGAGAAACGCAGGTAGGAAGTCGGGACATGATACGAGTACTGCGTGTGGACACCATCTATGGTGTGTCCTCAATGACGAGAAGCCATTGTATCGCCTTTTTAACATGAACAGTCGGCTGACACTGGAGGGACACGTCGCGAGCAACCAATGAAAGTACGCAGTTTTGCAGTGCTCTGTCCACAGCAGGAAGTCGGCATTGTGGGAAACGCTCGACCCGAAGCAATATAGAAATAGAAATCTCCCAAATATAAGAGATAGGAGGCCATCTCATGTACCCACAGCAGTCAGGCAGGTGCCACGCTAACCCTTTCAGGAGAAGTGGTTCCGTTTGAAACCACCTACAATTTTCTCATTTTGTGGCAAAACGACAGTGGCTACATTTGGGACACCATTCAGCAGCCTAGTTAGTGCTGCCCTCTAGCAGCTGTCACTGGAACCGCTTCAAAATCTGTAAATATTAGCAAGTAATGAGGCGAGTTGGATTGCCATCTTTGTACGCTGTGAGCGAACGTCTTTGTTCTCAAATTGTGACTGTTTTCTTCTGTATTACGTAACTTTTATGCATATAGTAAATGCAGAATACTGTTCTGTTTACATTAATACTATATCTACTACAATAATAGCCAAAATAATGCATTTATTTACGTGAATGTTGTGGTGAATCCATTTGAAACCACCCTGTATGTGTTTAGTTTATGTATATTTCGTTTAATTTTTACATTTTTCTGTCTCACTGTATGAAAATTAATACACTAAAAAGAAAGAAAAATTAATTTTTTTAATTTTGTCCCTGAAAGGATTAATTGCCTCTTTGCTGACTCTGTTAAAAAATAGGAAGTTCTGTTTCCATTGGATAATATTGTTAAAATGTAGAATGGAACTGCTGTGTGTACGTGCAGGAGACATGGTCGACAACAAACGCAAGATAGGAAAGGCAGGAAGTGCTTGTTCTGAAACTTGCACGACTGGTTAGTTATGTTTAAACTTAGTATGGAAGGGAGACCGTTGCAATATTAGAATGGACCAGAATCACGCACAAGTAAAAATTTGTGCTTCTTACTGGGTGCATTCCGTGGAACTTCCTTCCATCCGAGGCTCGCCAGAGCACGCTTCTACTGAGAGAACTACGATTTCGGGCTCTGGGGCAGCCGAGATGACACAGTTTTCAGCCGCCACTCGCTGGCACCAGCAACGCTGAGTATGGAGAGCCACTGCAAAGTTCGCAAACCATGTGACAGAATGTGCGCCGAGTTTTGGGCATTTACGTTTCTAATTCAAGTACAGTCATTAGTAGTCTTGAACTCAACATGTGCTCAATCAAGATTCTTACTGTAGTTCCTTCTGTCCTCTCTGCTTAACATTCGACAGTCATTGTGAGATTTCCGAAAATTTTGTTGTTCATCCCCACCCTTACCCCCAATGTTGGATTGACACTAACGTATTCATCTCCGTTTCACTACTCGACTTTTTCCAAGACGTTGTTACTTTAATTCCACTGTAAACGTGTATTAACACTCAATGAACATATCGATTTCATGCCATCGTGTACTTGGGTTTAACTTGAAATCCACCGGAAACTGTAATAAATAGGAGTTTATAATGACAATAGTTTCATGCTAACACAATCTTCCGTTAGCTCTTGGTAGAACAACATTATAATAAATGAAAAGCACCAGTTTGCTTTTGTTCTACAATATTACTTTTACTGTTAACCGGTTTTCGGCTTACAAGGCCATCTTCAGACATTTACTGAGTATTTTTTTTTTTTTTTTTTTGGTGATAATACTCAGTAAATGTCTGAAAATGGCGTTGTAAGCCGAAAACCGGTTAACAATAAAAGTAATACTGTAGAACAAAAGCAAACTGGTGCTTTTCATTTATTACAATAGTTTCATTCAGTAATTTGATTTTATCATCTTGTGAGCTACCACACCAATGCTATGGCTATCCCTGTTTAATAAATGACACCTGTAATTAAATTCACATGATTCTGTGGGGAGCCAGCTGAGTATCGATAACTTCATCAAGTCCAGCTGTCTCTGACATAAAAAATGTCATGACTATGGCTCAGCAAGAACCCGACAATAAGTCAAAACAGGTACTGAAAAGAAAGAAAGTTTAAATAAATGACAAACTAATTAGAAACAACCTGCATTCATTCTATTAAAGAGAGCTTTCGAAAATAGAGAAGCAGCTATATGAATGTCAGGAGCTCAGATGGGAAGCCAATACTAAGCAAAGAACAGAAGACTGGAAAGTGGAATGAATATATAAAGAACCTCTATAACGGAAAAAAATTTGAGGAGAATAATGTAGAAAGACAAGAGGAGGAAGGGGGGGGGGGCATACGATACTTCGAGAACATTTCACGTAAGTGGAATCAAGACTCCTGGAGTAGACGAAACTCCCTCAGAAGTACTGTCATCTTTGACGGAGCAAGTTATGACAAAATTGTTCCACCTGGTGGGCAAGATATTTGAGACAGGCGAAATCGCAAATAGAAACAGTGAACGGTCCAGACCTCGATGTTGAGCGCCCATAAGCCCCAACACACCACCTGAACGGTCCAAGTTCAATAAATGTAATATCGAGTGCCGTTAATTACCATTGTGTCGTGGTTGTGTGGTCACGGTGTTAGACTGCGAAGGGGGAGGACGGGTTCAATTCTACCTCGTGCCTCATATTTTCTTCACAAAATTACGAACTCTCCGTCCGGACATTGACGCGTCTGCTCGCTGTATTCAAATTTGTGTATGTGTCGTGGCGTAATGTCCCTTTGCAACAGCGACGTGTAACGAAGGGACCTCAAGACGTACGTACCTCCTATTTTTTATACACAGGTACCACATGTTATGCCTCTCACGTTCCGTTTTGCAAGTTTTGGCTCTTGAAAAATAAATGGTTCAAATGGCTCTGAGCACTATGGAACTCAACTGCTGTGGTCATTAGTCCCCTAGAACTTAGAACTACTTAAACCTAACTAACCTAAGGACATCACACACATCCATGCCCGAGGCAGGATTTGAACCTGCGACCGCAGCAGTCGCACGGTTCCGGACTGCGCGCCTAGAACCGCGAGACCACCGCGGCCGGCTTTTGGCTCTTGAATTCTTTCGTTGTAACATAGTTCACATCCACTTATTTATTGTTTTTATTTATGTGAGTGGTCTATGCGGCATTTCGGCCGTTCTCACTATTCATCACATTTGCTTGCGGCGGTGATATCCTTACCACATGATTCATATTCTATGATGAATAGTGAAAGCAGGCGAGATGCCGCATAGACCTCTCACAGAAAACAGAAATGATAACAACAAATAAACGGATGTGAACTACGTTACAACGAAGGAATTCAAGAGCCAAACTTCCAAAACGGAACGCAAGAGGTATAACATGTGGTGCATGCGTAGAACAAACAGGAGGTACATCCGTCTGGAGAGCCCTTCGTTAAGCTTCGCTATAGCAAACGGACATTACACCACGACACATACAAAAATTTGAATAGAACGAGAAGAGACGTCAATGATCGAACGGAGAGTTCGCAATTTTGTGAAAAAAATTTGAGGCATGAGGGAGATTTTAACCCGGATTTCCCTCTTCGCAGTCTAACACCGTGATCATACAGCCACGGCGCTCGATATTACACTTATTAAATTTGGGCCATTCACTGTTTCTATTTTACTTCTTTTTTCCGCAGTCCAGTACACCTCCTTCCTGTTTTCGTGCTTGATCTGTGTTCAGTTTTTGGCAGGCTATCCAACGGGCCATTTTGCCACTAAACCTGAGATGGGTGCGACGGGGAGCTATCCTTGTTAGTGAAACTATCATCTCGGCATTAGTCTGAAATTTTTTAGGAAAGCCACGAACTACCTGAAGCAGATTGCGTGGACGCTGATTTGAAATTCGCTCAACCGGAATACAAGTAACAGCTGCTCCATTTCACCATACGAAGACAGCTTAATTTAACAAGTTCCAGGAGAAGTCAAATCAACAAGAGAAAATGCGAATGCTGGCAGTATGTGAGAGCTTTCCATGTCTCAGCGAGAGGAATTGTGGATGCTTTCTTTTGGAATATTGCCCGAGTGGACACGACCGCGTATAAAGCTGGCTGTCTAATGTAATGAACAGTATGAATTAAAAGGAGTTTTATGTGGATCCGGATTGGGAGAAACGTATTTCTATACTGTTTATTGCAAATTTGCTAGTATTTTCATGTTATACATCTGAAAATCAGGTGAGGCAAATCTATCGGTAAATCTGATTTTTTTTTCTAGTGTAGGATAAAGTCTAAATAATTTATGGACATTAATTAGTTACATTATGGGGGACATATAGGCAAATTTTAAATGGATTGTAAATGGCACTCTAAAGAAATATGTGCCGAGTTACTGGATTAAGGACAGAAAAGACCCATCGTGGTTTAATAAAAAAACTCGGAAAATGCTCAGGAAGCAGAAACTCTTGCACTGTTGGTTCAAAACAGAACGCTCAATTGACAACAGTCAGAAGTTAGTAGAGATTCGTGCGTTTGTAAAAAGATCGAGGAACGAAGCGTAAGACAATCACAATGGTCTTACCTTACCTGCAGTTCAGTTTGAATATAATAAATTACCTTGGACGGAAAAGCTTCTATTCAGAGATCAGGATGGATTTAGAAAGCATCGCTTGTGCGAAACTCTGCCTGCCTTTCCTCATTTGATATCCTGAGAATCATGGATAAAGGGCAACAGGAGTATTCCACGTCCCTAGATTTCCGGAAAGCGTTCGTCACGATGCTCCATTGCAGACCGATAATGAACGTCCGTGGATATGGAAAAGGTTTCCAGGTAGTGAGGGCGAAAAGGCTTCTTAAGTAATAGGATCCAGTACGTTGTAATCAACGGCGAGTGTTGATCAGAGACAAGGGTATCGTCAGAAGTACCCCAATGATAGAACCACTGATATTATTTATACACACAAATAATCTGGCGGATAGGATGACCTGTTGTTTGTTGATGAAGCTATGGTGTACGCGAAGATATCGTTGAGTGACTGTAGTACAATACAAGGTAACTTAGACTAAATTTCTTGTTGGTATGATGAAGGACAGCTAGCTCGATATGTAGAAAAACGTAAGTCAATGGAGATGTGTTGAAAAAAGAATCCTATAATGTTCTGATAAAATGTTAGTAGTGCGCTATTTCACACCGTTACGTCGGTTAAATATCGAGGCGTAACGCTGCTAAGTCAAATGAAATGGAACGAATATGTATCGATTGCAGTTGGGAAGGCGAATGATCGACTTCGGTTCGTTGGCAGACTTTTAGGGAAGTGTCAAAAAATGGCTCTGAGCACTATGCGACTTAACTTCTGAGGTCATCAGTCGCCTAGAACTTAGAACTAATTAAACCAAACTAACCTAAGGACATCACACACATCCATGCCCGAGGCAGGATTCGAACCTGCGACCGGAGCGGTCGCTCGGCTCCAGACTGAAGCGCCTAGAACCACACGGCCACTCAGGCCGGCCAGGAAAGTGTCGTTCGTTTGTAAAGGAGACCGTGTATAGAACACTAGTGCGATACAATCTTGAGTACTGCTCTGGTGTTTGGGATCGCCACCAGGTCGGATGTAAAGAAGACATCGAAGCAGTTCAGAAGTGGGATGCTTGATCTGTTACCTCAGGTTCGATCAACACGCAAATATTACGGAGACGTTTCGGGAATTCAAATGGAATCCCTGGAGGATAGGTGACGATCTCTTGAAAGAGCACTATTGAGAAAATTTAGAGAACCGGTATTTGAAGCTGACTGCAGAACGATTCTATTGCCGCCAACGTACATTTCGCGTAAGGACCACGAAAATAAGAAAAGAGATAATAGGGCTCGTATAGAGGCATATAGATTGTCGTCTTTCCCTCGCTCTATTTGCGAGTGGAACAGGAAAGAAAATAATCCGCAGTGATACAAAGTACCCTCCGCCACGCACCATACAGTGGCTTACCGTGTTTATATGTACATGTAAATGTAGAAAGCCTTATGTGTCGCGGCACAACGCCAGTTCTTATTGAGGCATGCCAAAAAGGATAAACTATCTGCTAGAGATATCGAGTTAATGATGTGCTTGGTTTCTAGGACAGGGAGGTGACGTAAAATCGTTTGTATTTTGGTTATCGAACTGCAGAACAATATTACCTTTTACTATCCCTTTCAGGTAAATTAACCACAGTCATGTAGATGGATGTTGTCCTAGTTTACCTCTTCTGTCTCAAAAGGAACACCTCAAGAGCGATGTCGCAAGTTCAGTCTTCAGTAAGACTCATTTGAAAGTGTTGTGCTAAGAAATACAGCAGGAAGAATATTAGCTGCTAATGATTACCATGTGCTTCAGGGGGGGCGACAGAAAGTAAGTGTCCTGGAGGTGCAGAGATCAACCTTCTATGGGATGTATGTATTAAAGTTCAATGGACAGCGTCAACATTTAAGAAATGTTCAAAACAAACCACTAACTTGCATTATGAACACCGAATGATAAATGGCGTGCCACAGTGATCTGTGGCAAAGGTCATTAACACGCCAATAAAATTCGATTCCGAACTATCACAACTCCGTGGTAAGCACGATTTTCCCTAGAAGTTTCTCACGAACATTCACGTTTACTCCTCCTTAGACCAAACCTAATGATCAGAGCCCTGTGCAGGAAAGTCCGGTTTACAATTTTAATCTGCAAAGCGAGTTTCATATCAGCGCCCAGTCAACCGCAGAGTTGAAATACATATTGGAAACAATCAGCTAGGGCCTAGGCTGTGGCTAACTCATTTCTCCCCAATACTCTCTTCCATGAGTGCTAATCCAGCAAGTTACGCAATACAACTTCCGTGAAGACTGGAAAGTAGGAAAAGACGTAATGGCGGGATAAAGCAGTGAGGGTGGGTCATAAGTCATGCGTGGACAACTCAGTCACTAAAACACTTACCACGTTCCAGTCACTGACCAGCATATAG
This sequence comes from Schistocerca gregaria, assembly GCF_023897955.1. Lineage (NCBI taxonomy): Eukaryota > Metazoa > Arthropoda > Insecta > Orthoptera > Acrididae > Schistocerca > Schistocerca gregaria. Next base: position 198,172,465 of record NC_064931.1, on the reverse strand, counting down.
TTTCAATCTGCCAGAAAATTTCAACGCAGCACACTCGACTGCAAAGTGGATATTCGTTCTGAAGTTCCAGACAACGAGAACATCCCTTTCGGATTATACTGTTGTCATGACACTCCTTTTTTAATACCGGTTGCTAGGCATCTTTCCTGTCCAAAACACGGTATCTGAGAGCCAAATCATATACACTGACTGTGTACTCGATAATCCCGTCTTCCATTGCGCAACAGGTCAATGATGAGGTTGTTTGTACCACTCTTAGATACGTCACAAATTCGTCCTTGCGAGCACTCCAATAAAAACAGAGCCTTATCGCCTCTAGGCGGATTGTTTTTTCATTGGCCTGTGTATCAGAGATACAACTGATGTCGTCTGCAGTAGCTGACAGGTAACATCTCATTCGTACAGTATACATTAGAATTCAGTAGTCCTATTAGAAAATTTGTTGGACTTTCCAGACCGACGACTAGGATTCGGTGTGACCATGAGATTTCAGCTTCGTAATTATGTCGCTAACAGTGGGCTTGGTTGAATGTAACTGGTGCGAAATATGACAGAACTGAGCAAGGTAATGCAGTTGTTACGATTCAGGACTCGTGTTACAAAGGAGTGCGTTTCATATATCATTCGGCAATTCTGGTTGAAGTTTTCCATCGTTTCCAAAACCCTTATGGTTCCTTTGATATGTCCAACGGAAACGAAAGTCTTATCGGGCGCATCTCAAGGAAGTGCTTCTGAGACTGGATCAGTGGCAGTGGCAGATTCTTCGCTAACGTTATAGTTGTGTAATGAGAGTATCGCCGTTGAGTGATCCTAAGGAAAGACGGAAAGACGTGGAATTAATTTATAGTTGGTGTAACGAGTGGCAACACTCTATAAATAAGGATAAATGCAAGAAAAAGTCTGTAACAAAGAAATAGGACCCGATACTATCCGACTGCTGCAGTACTGACTAACATCTGAAGCACGTCACATAGATTAAATATTTAAGGGTAGTGTTAAGAAGCTACACTCCTGGAAACTGAAATAAGAACACCGTGAATTCATTGTCCGAGGAAGGGGAAACTTTATTCACACATTCCTGGGGTCAGATACATCACATGATCACACTGACAGAACCACAGGCACATAGACACAGGCAACAGAGCATGCACCATGTCGGCACTAGTACAGTGTATATCCACCTTTCGCAGCAATGCAGGCTGCTATTCTCCCATGGAAACGATCGTAGAGATGCTGGATGTAGTCCTGTGGAACGGCTTGCCATGCCATTTCCACCTGGCGCCTCAGTTGGACCAGCGTTCGTGCTGGACGTGCAGACCGCGTGAGACGACGCTTCATCCAGTCCCAAACATGCTCAATGGGGGACAGATCCGGAGATCTTGCTGGCCAGGGTAGTTGACTTACACCTTCTAGAGCACGTTGGATGGCACGGGATACATGCGGACGTGCATTGTCCTGTTGGAACAGCAGGTTCCCTTGCCGGTCTAGGAATTGTAGAACGATGGGTTCGATGACGGTTTGGATGTACCGTGCACTATTCAGTGTCTCCTCGACGATCACCAGAGGTGTACGGCCAGTGTAGGAGATCGCTCCCCACACCATGATGCCGGGTGTTGGCCCTGTGTGCCTCGGTCGTATGCAGTCCTGATTGTGGCGCTCACCTGCACGGCGCCAAACACGCATACGACCATCATTGGCACCAAGGCAGAAGAGACTCTCATCGCTGAAGACGACACGTCTCCATTCGTCCCTCCATTCACGCCTGTCGCGACACCACTGGAGGCGGGCTGCACGATGTTGGGCGGGCTGCACGATGTTGGGGCGTGAGCGGAAGACGGCCTAACGGTGTGCGGGACCGTGGCCCAGCTTCATGGAGACGGTTGCGAATGGTACTCGGCGATACCCCAGGAGCAACAGTGTCCCTAATTTGCTGGGAAGTGGCGGTGCGGTCCCCTACGGCACTGCGTAGGATCCTACGGTCTTGTCGTGCATCCGTGCGTCGCTGCGGTCCGGTCCCAGGTCGACGGGCACGTGCACCTTCCGCCGACCACTGGCGACAACATCGATGTACTGTGGAGACCTCACGCCCCACGTGTTGAGCAATTCGGCGGTACGTCCACCCGGCCTCCCGCATGCCCACTATACGCCCTCGCTCAAAGTCCGTCAACTGCACATACGGTTCACGTCCACGCTGTCGCGGCATGCTACCAGTGTTAAAGACTGCGATGGAGCTCCGTATGCCACGGCAAACTGGCTGACACTGACGGCGGCGGTGCACAAATGCTGCGCAACTAGCGCCATTCGACGGCCAACACCGCGGTTCCTGGTGTGTCCGCTGTGCCGTGCGTGTGATCATTGCTTGTACAGCCCTCTCGCAGTGTCCGGAGCAAGTATGGTGGGTCTGACACACCGGTGTCAATGTGTTCTTTTTTCCATTTCCAGGAGTGTATATGAAATGTGGCAGCCACATTGTATCAGTATTGGAGAATGCTCATGGAAGGCTTCTATTTGGGGTTATGGGAGAGGACACTGCATCTGCTAAGGAAATCGAGTACAAGACGCTAGTGCGACCCGTTCTAGAATACTGCTGCAGCATTTTGAGTCCTTGTCAAGTTGACGTGGCAGCAGATATCGAACGAATTCAGAGACGCGCTACTAGAACCGTAACACGTGGGTATAGGCCATATTTATAAAGACTGTGGCTAAAGTACCTGTACGTTACTACGTCATATGAGAAGGAGCAGGAATTCCAGTTGAATTCAGTTGAAGAAGGATCAGGAAGGACGTCGATCGTGCTCGCTGAAAGGAACCAAGCCGGCATATAAAATTTAAAAAATTAGGGATATCACGCCAAACCGAAATCTGGATGACTGGACGGAGAATCGCACCGCCGCCCACTACCGAAATACGATTCCAGTGTCTTACTACAGCAACACGAATGTATCGGTGTGTGCGCCGTATTAAAATGTAACAGAGATGACCGCGAAACTCAAATGGTATACTCTGGAAGGAAGAAGTCATTGTTCCTGCGAAACCATGGCGGGAAAATTTATACAACTATTCGAGATTCAAAAATAGCATTGCGCACTATGGGACTTAACTTCGGAGGTCATCAGTCCCCTAGAACTTACAACTAGCCAAAGGACATCACACACATCCATGCCGGAGGCAGGATTCGAACCTGCGACCGTAGCGGTCGCGCGGCTCCAGACTGTAACGCCTAGAACCTCTCGGCCACCCTGGCCGGCAACTATTCGAGGAAGACAACGTAACAATTCTACTGTCACTAAAAAAAAAGCGATAAAGACTGTTTCCAGTTTATTTATTCTTGGCTTACTCTTGACCCTACGGATTTCGGAGTATTGAATTCCCTAACGACTTCCGAAATAGAATGTCCTAGGCGTGTAGTTCCAACAACCATTCCTAGTTCATAGTCTGTTAATTCACATCCTGCAGCGAGAATCACGTCAGACACCTTTTCACATGAATCACCTGAGTACAAATTACAGCTCCGCCAATTCCTGCCCTGTTATACCTTTTGCTCGATACTACCGCTATCTGTAAATGTGCATAACGTACTTTTGTCACCTTAGTGTATGTGATTAAATTTCTTGCGAGATGGCTGACAGCGTTCATTGGATCACCAGGACGGGAGAACTGTGTCTGTACGGCAGGAAAAGTGCTCAGCTGACGCATTTCCACAGGAGAGACGCAACACTTGCAGCGTTCTGGAGCGGCCAGCGCATACCAAAACAGCGCGCTTTCTCCTGTTCTGTTTGCTAATACGGGATCACGCCCACAGCCACTGGCCTTGTAATTGGTTGTGCTGCAATTCTCAAGACCACTGGGCGGCAGTCCACGCTCACAATGGGAGCAACCCACTAGAAAGTTAAAATGAAATGCTGCATATGAATGAAGCGACTATAGTTCGAGACCTCCAAATTACAGCTAGATAATGTAAGGCCGCAGGATGTGCTAGTTATACCAACTTGCATCCGACTTCGCGTCACTCGCTGAGCCTCTCACGATCGCCAATATTGTGACGGTAATGTTGTAAAATTTGTTTTAATTATCTCATTACGCTGAGGTGACGAAAGTCATGGGATACCTCATAATATCATGCCGGGTCTCCTTTTGCCCGGCGTAATACAGCAGCTCGATGTGGCATGGACACACACACACGTACACACCACACCACAGCACAGCTCCCCCGCATCGATTCCCGACACGGAAAGGATAACATCGGCGCGCTAATACAGCGTAAACAGTTCCTACGCGGCTAGTGCTCGCTCAGTGTGGCTCAAATGGCTCTGAGCACTATGGGACTTAACATCTATGGTCTCGTACTGAGACTTTGGCGTTTTGAAATATCCACAATGAAGGAGCCTATATTTGCTGATTTTCTACGTAGTGTCTGTATTCGCGAAGGAGCAGATTTCAATTCATACCCCTTCCCAACTTTCCTCGACCAACCTATTTTCTGTTGTTCCGAAGTTCTCCCAAACCACGCCAGTCGTATACTGGATTGTTATTTCAACGAGGCAGCAACCAATGCCACCGCCAGTTTTTGTCGAACTGAGCGAATACACCTTGTCGAATACACCTTGTCGAATCAATGGGATGTTAGAGAGACATTTAACTCTTACCTTCTTTCTTTTCGGTTTTTTCGCGAACAAAGAACTTTCAGCAACCTTAGATTCCAGGGAAGCAAACATAAAAAGAAAAAATGCTGGCATTCGCTTTGCCTTCCGAATGTCCTAAAAGTACTCGCTGCAGAATTGGTGGAAGACAGCATCCTCCGATGTGTAAGCAAGGAGCTGTAGTTAGAATAATTATGTTCAGCTTGTCCCTTCTATGCTCCATTCTTTTCAGTTAGACGCTTTCCACAGTACCCGAAGAATCTCCCGGTTTTGTTTTCACAAATTAGAACGAAACCGTATGTTCGTAAGAAAAAGAAAATACGTATCCACTCCAGGTGCGACATGTGGAGACAGTTTTCCTACTATTTGCTTAAAAATGGTTCAAATGGCTCTGAGCTCTATGGGACTTAACTTCTGAGGTCATCAGTCCCCTAGAACTTAGAACTACTTAAGCCTAACTAACCTAACGACATCACATACTACCATGCCCGAGTCAGGATTCAACCTGCGACCGTAGCGGTCGCGCGGTTCCAGACTGTAGCGCCTAGAACCGCTCGGCCACTCCGGCCAGCCTATTTGCTTAAGATAATTAGTAGTATGTAATTATCATTTCCTTATGAATTTTACAGTTGAAGCACTGAAAACGTTCATTTTACTGGTTTATCGTAAATAATATTTCCAGAATGAGATTTTCACTCTGCAGCGGAGTGTGCGCTGATATGAAACTTCCTGGCATATTAAAACTGTGTGCCCGACCGAGACTCTGTAAAGTTTGGAAGGTAGGAGACGAGGTACTGGCAGAAGTAAAGCTGCGAGTAACGGGCGTGAGTCGTGCTTCGGTAGCTCAGTTGGTAGAGCACTTGCCCGCGAAAGGCAAAGGTCCCGAGTTCGAGTCTCGGTCGGGCACACAGTTTTAATCTACCAGGAAGTTTCATATCAGCGCACACTCCGCTGCAGAGTGAAAATCTCATTCTGGAAACATCCCCCAGGCTGTGGCTAAGCCATGTCTCCGTAATATCCTTTCTTTCAGGAGTGCTAGTTCTGCATGTCTCACAGGAGAGCTTCTGTAAAGTTTGGAAGGTAGGAGACGAGGTACTGGCAGAAGTAAAGTTGTGAGTAGTGCTTTGGTAGCTCAGTTGGTATAGCACCTGCCCGCGAAAGGCAAAGGTTCCGAGTTCGAGTCTCGGTCGGGCACACAGTTTTAATCTGCCAGGAAGTTTCGTAAATAATATTGGCTATGGTGGTCTAGCGGCAGAGCGTTTGACTCTGGTCCCGGTTTCTAACCCAAGTAAGAACGGGGATGGCCTCAGACCCACTCAGCCTGTTATCAAACGAATATCGGGAATCTTTCCCGGGGTAAAAGACGATTGGGGCAATGGGTTTGCCATCCTCCCCCTCCTAGCGCAACGGCGAAGATAAGGTGCACTCTACCCACAGTAAAGTTGACAGTCTACGGGCATGCGCAACACACTTAACCTATTTTAAATAATTATTTTACTGTAATGTTTCAGTTTTATATTTACAATAACCGTACGCCTTGGGACATGATTATACAGTTTGGAGAACAGTCGTCTTCATTTTGCAACATTGTAATTGGTCAGCCAAATTCTTTCTCTTTTCCTAATTTTGTTTCAAGTTGTGCTTAATATTCATCTTACATCATGTGTGAGGGACCCAGAAACTACGCCAACGTTAGCTTCAACGAGTCAGGAAGTTCTTAAAATGTAACCTACAATTAGCATGCAATGATATGATTTGACGTTAACAGCTATGTCTCAGCCATTTATGCTCTATCTTTCGAGTTTTAAAGAAAACGTGTCGATCTTGCGGAAGGATGATTCATTATGAACTAAGCAGAAATAACACTGACTCTCAAGAAATAATATTTTGGTGGAGATCCACCTTGAATTTTTTTGTTTATAAAAATTGGGTTTTAGAAACATGGGTTTTATCAAAATAAATTAACCAACGAGCACGGAATCGGGGCAAGGATCTAATGACCCACACAAAGATTAAATGAAATCATGTTTTAAAAAATCTGTTGCATAACTGTGTACTTTATTTATTAATTTGTTCTGCTGCTATGGTCGCAGGTTCGAATCCTGCCTCGGGCATGGATGTGTGTGATGTCCTTAGGTTAGTTAGGTTTAAGTAGTTCTAAGTTCTAGGGGACTGATGACCACAGATGTTAAGTCCCGTAGTGCTCAGAGCCATTTTTTTGTTCTGCTGCTTACATTGTTAGACTTTCTTTGCAGTAAATTTCTTTGCGGAGATTTCAAGTTCCAAAAACGAAAAATTTGAACAAAAGTCATAAACATTATGCCGTAAAACTATATAGACAAGTTATTCGGTATTTTGATGGCGTTAATTAAACAATATGTTATAATCATCCGCAAAACACGCATTGAGGTTATCTGCTAGCATCCTTCAATATCCGAAGATGAAACTTAATTGTTCAATCCCTTGCATCTAAAGACCAGGTAAATAAATTAAAAGTGATAGACACGGCTTGAAGGTGAAGACGTTATATTCAGAGTTTCAGAAAAAAGTTTATTAGTACAGGTGTCTGTGTCTTCCTAGCTCAGTGTCTCTTGCAAAATTCAAATGGTTCAAATGGCTCTGAGCACTGTGGGACTTAACATCGGAGGTCATCAGTCCCCTAGAACTTAGAACTACTTAAACCTAACTAACCTAAGGACATCACACACATCCACGCCCGAGGCAGGATTCGAACCTGCGACCGTAGCATTCGCGCGGTTCCAGACTGAAGCGCGTAGAACCGCTCGGCCACCAAGCCCGGCTTGTCTCTTGCACCTTCCTCCAGTTTCTTCTGTGACCGTTAGTGTAGCGAAACATTAACAGTTACCAAACCGTACTCAACTCCAAATTATCCTCTAGATTTCTGCTTTTACCAATTTCGCTGTTTTTACGGTTTCAGCAAATCACGCTAAGTAACAGCCGAAGGCGCCCGGGTTCCCGGGTTCGATTCCCGGCGGGGTCAGGGATTTTCTCTGCCTCGTGATGACTGGGTGTTGTGTGATGTCCTTAGGTTAGTTAGGTTTAAGTAGTTCTAAGTTCTAGGGGACTGATGACCATAGATGTTAAGTCCCATAGTGCTCAGAGCCATTTGAACCATTTTTTTTTTTTTTGAACAGCCGAAGTAATTACATTTTATACGGTGACATCCGAGAGCACCGATTTTTATGCAGTGCATATAACACTTTGTAAGTTCACTGTTTTGTAGTTTAGCTTCTAAACAACGACCTCTTTCAAATTAATGTAATGATATAATAATATTTCTTAACAGCTTACATTATAGAACACTTGCGGCATAAAAAAATGAGCTTCTCGTCCACTCCCTAAAGCCCTAACTGATGTCGACCGGCCGCCGTGTCATCCTCGACCATTCGGCATCATGCAGATGCGGTATGGAGGGTTATGTGGTCAGCATAACGCTCTCCCATCTGTCTTTCCGATTTTCCAGACCTTGGAGCCGCTACTTCTCATTCAAGTAGCTCCTCACATTCAAGTAGCTCCTCAGTTGGCATCTCTAGGCTAAGTGCACCCCCCCCTCCCCCCCCCCCCCCCCCTCGACTAACACACACAAAGGAAAAGTCCCTGACAGTACTGGAAATCGAACCGGACATCTATGCTAGCCGTGTAGTCACCTACGATTGCCAAACAGCAACGGAGATGGACACATATAGCCTAAGGTATTCTGAAACCCCACTAAACGCACTGCTCATGTTTTTGAGAATGTATAAGTGTAAGCACTACGCGCAAAAAGCACTCACGTAATTTCCGTCACAATGAGTCAATAGAAAAAGTTCAGTTCGGATGAAACATATGTGTAGTTCTCTCCAGTATGAGTCAAATATTTCTAGATCAGCTGTTAGCGACATTCCTATAAATTGCAAACGTAAATGAAACGCTAAATTCAATCTCGATGAGGTACATCTAAATTTGGAGTTAATCGTCTGACTTTTTAGTGGTATATTGTCAAAAATAGACAATATGGAACCCGTGGCTGTAGTATAATTATAAAGTTTATAATTTGAACCAGCAACCAGCCACATGTATCGTTTGATTTAAATATAATTGCGGTAAATCTTTTTAAAACTATAGCACCCACAAGTACGGTGTGATTTAGATTTTATTTCGGTAAAAAATTTTAAAACCATATTTGTGGCTACTTGCTGTTTTAAATTATAAACCTTATAATTATTGTCAGCTATTGCATTTCCTACGAATATAGACCACGTAATGAGAGTGAAGGCAGTGGTTGTATCTGGAACTAAATGAGGGATCGTTTTGTGAAACTCATCTTTGCGCCGAGCGAGGTAGTGCATTGGTAAGAAACTCGACTCGTATTTCGGGAGGCCGGCAGTTCAGTTCCCCGTCCGACCATCAAGATTTGTCAAGATTGAACTTTTCTGTGTTTTCCCTAAATTGGTTACTTTGAAAGAGCATGTCGTTTTCCTTCCCCAGTCCGAGGCTGTATTACCTTCCGCGTCTTACCTCCTCATTCTTTTGTATTTCGTATCTATTTAATAGGAGAAAAAGGCTATACTTGCTTAGTGTTCGTTTCTTCATTTACCCCGATAACGCGAGTACTCCATCAGCTTCCCCCAAAAGCAAACGCTGAACAGCATCGCCCTAACACATGCCTCGGTTGAAAAACAGCTCGCCGTTAACAACCGGACACACTTCACACAGGAAAGTGCTGTGTTCTCATGCGTCACTTATGCGTGTCGTAAACCTATACCGTACGTCACTGCCGGCTCGGTAGAAATATCTGACAGCTACGGCGTGGAAACAGGCATCGAGCTACCGCAGTGTTTTACTGATAAATGCGAGATTACTACTGCTCTTCGGCTGGATCAAAGGAAAGAAAATCAAAGTTTGTCTCGTCCACTTCGAGGTCACTAGAGAGCGAGCAGTAGTTCTGCTGGAAAAAGTTTAGGGTTTTTGGAGCAATCATCTTGGAATTCGCTTGAAATGCTCTACGAAACCACAAGAAACCTAAATCCAGATGGCCAGGCAGCAATTTGAATCGTTTCTTCAGACGACACGTCCAGTGTTTATTACTTTATCTCTTCGCACTGTTCTATTTAGTCACTGCATCCACGCCAGGTTCTATACCCTGGATGAAGATGGTGTTTAGGACGTGTTCGACAGAAGTAGTTGTTTGTTCAATTATTGTCAGAAAACAAAACACAATTATTAACAGAATTTTGTAAGTGGCTCCTGAATGCAATACGTCACAAGTAACGGGTCAGAACGATGAAATCAATAGACGTGTGTGTGAAGGTCAGGTACTTCGTGTGAAAAAGAGGAATAGAGAAATTGGTCACAATCGTTTCACGTAGGAACGAGGGGATTACAGTACTATCGAAATGGCTAGATACATGCAAAACGTACAGAAAAATTATCACAGTTAGGAAGTGGTCACAGATTTCAAAAGCGAAAAAGTGTGTAAGAAGTCTGCACGATGGAATCCACGAGGAAAGAGACTGGTATAACTATAACATCTGAGGTATGAGATGATAGCAAAATTAGACGAGCACAGAAAGGATAGGACAGGCACACACACTAGAATAGGAACACGTTGGTGTTATTGAAGCTACAATCCCAGATACTAATCTGGAAGTATACCACTTGTCAAGAAAACAAGAAAAAATTTCGACCATACCCCAGAGAGAACTGAGTGATTTAAGTAACACAAAAGAGAATGCAGCGATGGAATTGCGATCTGAAGCTGAACTTCAGTGTACAGCGTTCTCGAACTTAAAAGTATTGCATCTGGGGATGCGTGATTGTCCTAGCGCCTAGCATAGATTTTCAGCTATCGAGATATGGCTGCAATCGCAGCGAAAACACGGAAGAATTCTTGAGCGAATTCGAAAATTATTTTCCAATAAAAGGCGGACCTGAGTAACAGAATCTTCTGATAGTTTAAGAAACGCAACACAGGGAGTGGCTTATAATGTCGTGCCGAGAGGTGATGTGGCGGGGAAACATCATCATTGGGTGACTAGGTGGGTACAGGATGACTTGGACAGAATTTATGTTTAATGTGATGAACGGCAGCTTACTCTAAATGTGGAAAAAAATATAAATTGATGCAAATGAATAGGAAATAAGATAGCATTTCTGGTGTGCTACTTGACACATTCACGTCGGTTTAATATCTAGGCGTAACAGCGCAAAGCCATGCGAAATAGAGCGAGCACGTGAGGTTGGTTGTGGAGAAAGCGAATGGTCGGCTTCGGTTTATTGGGAGGATTACAGGAAAATGTAGGTCATCTTTAAATGGAGCCGCGCACTAAACACTTACGTGAGCCTTTCTTGAGTACTGCTTGGTTTCCCACGAGGTCGGATCAAAGGGCTGCGCGGTTTGGGGCGCCACGTGACTAACTGCGCGGCCCCTCCCGTCGGAGGTTCGAGTCCTCCCTCGGGCATCGGTGAGTGTGTTGTTCTTCGGATAAGTTAGTTTAAGTAGTGTGTAAGACTAGAGACCGATGACCTCAGAAGTTTGGTCCCTTAGAAATTCACACACGTTTCAACATTTTTTTCGGATCAAAGAAAGACATCGCAGCACAACCTGGGTCGGATCAAAATAAGATACTGAAGCAATTCAGAAACGTGTTGCTAGGTTTGTTACGGGTGCGATGGCTGGCATATACAAGACACTGAATAAACAACGGAAAGTAAGGATCTTATGTCAGCAGTTCTGCTTTGTGTTTACTCTTAGTTTTCCCGGCGGGGTCAGGGATTTTCTCTGCCTCGTGATGACTGGGTGTTGTGTGTTGTCCTTAGGTTAGTTAGGATTAAGTAGTTCTAAGTTCTAGGGGACTGATGACCATAGATGTTAAGTCCCATAGTGCTCAGATCCATTTGAACCTTTACTCTTAGTTAGTGTTTTGAGAAGTCGCTGGTGCTGCAATAGAAAATAACTATGCAGACTATTTTGCAGTCGATCATTTTCCCCTTGTGCAGACCAGTCATCAGTCAGTCACTGCGCCAGTAAGAAAACTATTGTGGTAGAACTGGAATTTCAAGTGAAGAGTAATCTAAAATCTCAGACCGTCCAATTAAATGTTCTGTTTCCACTTCATTGTAATATTTACAATTAAAGAGCAAAAATTTATTATCATGAGACTGAAATCAAAATACCTTGTAAACATTGAAACTTCTGTGTGAACTCCGGGGCCCCATACCCAAAGTTACAAACTTTCTGAATGGGAAGCGTTACTGTAGATAATACTTGTTACTTTAATACTATTCGGTGGTTTAAGGGTATTACTGAAGGTTGGAATGAGATTCATATCACAAAATGTAAGGGCATTTTATCCCTTTACAAAGCAATTATTTACGTAGTTGAAGATAAAATTGCCGGCCGCGGTGGCCGTGCGGTTCTGGGCGCTTCGGTCCGGAACCGCGGGACTGCTATGGTCGCAGGTTCGAATCCTGCCTCGGGCATGGATGCGTGTGATGTCCTTAGGTTAGTTAGGTTTAAGTAGTTCTAAGTTCTAGGGGACTGATGACCTAAGATGTTAAGTCCCATAGTGCTCAGAGCCAAGATAAAATTCATTTTTAAGCCATGACGCTAACTATTCAGGCACACAAACCAACGATTCAAGACGAGTGCTGTCGAAAGGACGACTGTAGGATGAGAACGGCCCACCTAGCAGCAATTCCTAAGTCTCTTGGACTTTTGTGGGGGAAGTGCATGATGCCAGTAAATTAAATGGCTTTTAACTTTTCTGAGTGTAATGCCAGTCAGTAGGGTGTTTCCAAAAGCCAGTTGACTCGCTGATGCGGTGGTTGGGGGATACATGTGCAACGTTTCGTTTTCTGAAGAAACGAGGCTTAATTAGAAGCGGAAAAAATCGGAAGGTGTCTACGGCAGTCGAGAATTTGAGCACAATGGTAATGGATTCACATCCTTCAGCAGTATGGAAACTACGGGCCGCTACTGTTTACAGCAGAAGAAAACCGAGAGTTCGCCAGCTGAAACTTGCGGAATATGTCACCATTCGATCTTACTGACGAAAATGGAAATGAGTGTTTGGCGTAATTGGCCGGGAGGCCCTTTACGGGGCAGTTACGGCCGCCTTGGTGCATGTCTTATTACATTCGAAGCCACATTGGGCGACCTGCACGCCGGATGGGGATGAAATGATGATGAAGACAACACAACACCCAGTCCCTGAGCGCAGAAAATCTCCGACCCAGCTGGGAATCGAACCCGGGCCCGTAGGACGGCAATCCGCCACGCTGACCACTTTTTTTAAAATCTCATTTTTGTTCGTTTTTCGTTCGTTGCATCTGCACATGGCGGACGTCGCAAGACATCCATTTCAGCTCGTCGTTGATCCATTAACTCAGTTTTTTTATTGCAGAGGGCAGCTAACCCTCTGACCGATCACTCAGCTAACCGGGCGGACGAGCTTACTGATGCATGGGCAGAAGGAAAGTCTCCTTCTGCCTCTTTCCAGTAAGATCGTACCACCGCGAGTTTGTCGGATTGTAACTCAAATACACTGAAAATGGCTACTTATAGCCAAAATCGAGATATGAGAGAGTAATAAAAACTAATCGGATTGCGACTAATTGCTATGTGCCTCACCTTCCTTATAGTCTAAGGTCGTTGTTCACAGCAGTTCCTTATGGCATCAAAGTTTGTTTATGTTATTAAAAAATTCCTCCTTTTCAGAAATTCTTTTCTTGCTAAGGCTTGTCTGCGTTATATATTCTTTCTAATTTACCCACCGTCAGTTTTTTGCTGTCCAAATAGCAAAACTCATCTGCTACACAGCATTCAAAGTTTATTATTTAATTTTATAAAATTTGACTCCACATTTTACGATTTAATGAGTTGATAAGATTACAAAATGAAAAAAGTATCATTTATTAACATAGCTATAGGCAACTATATTTTTTGAGATTCACGTCCGTACGAAAATCAGTACTTCAATTTCTTTAAAAATAATACAACTATAAGCAAGTATATTTGGTAGGCAAATGCAGGGTAAAAATATCAACCAAGTAACTTTTATCAATATTTAATTCAAACACAATACTGTTCCAAATTACCAACCTAAAAATAAAAGTTTTAACCTTGTTGGCTATTTGTTTTACACATACGTTTCATATTACTGAAGCGACTTATAGTGTTTAAGAACTTCGTTGTCTTCAGAATATCACTTTTAATACTGAGTAGAGCGAAAAGGTTGAGCCTGTCTATCCACGTGGCTGTTCGAGGCCTGTGTTCGATCAGCCTCAGTTCTAAAAACGAGCTATTTCCACTGCTGTTTATGATAATTGTAATCGTAAGTGGTAGACACATCGTAAAAGCGACCTCGGTATTAGGAAAATTATTTTTGATGGTTTGGAGGAAATGAATTCTGGAAGAAATCGGTTTCCGACGAAATCGAGCTCATTTCAAAGTGAAGAAATTCCATTAACTTTTGTTTTAAAAGTCTTCGCGGTTTCGCCAACTTGAGTACTATGTGTTTGACCAGACAGTGGGAATGTGATGCGATGGAGCTACAGGTTTGAGAGGTGAAAGCTGACTATTTCGTATGAGTTGTCAACTTCATGTGAATAAGCCCATACAAAATAGTTACATCTCCACCTTTTACGATTATAGGGGACTCGCACCACCGTACAAGGTTAAGCGCAGGCACCTCCAGGCTTTCAGAAGACGACTGACCAAAAACTACATAACAAACAGAAAAATGAGACTTGCCAGAAGATAGTGTCTCGTCAAGTTTCGATTCGGAGTAAGCGCGTGCTGAAGTTGCAGAGCGGGTGGGCGGAGGGGGGGGGGGGGGGGGCAGGCGTGTCAGAATATGTACACAAATCATTCTCTCCGTGTTGTCACATCGAATTAGTTAGTACCTGCAGACAGGCAATCCAGTGAATATATTTCCAAAGTGGGCTCCGTTGCGCCTTCCCACAGCAGCGATTTTCTTGAAACGTTTAATTTGAAGAACTACATTTTTAGCCATCGGTTGTATAAATAAACCTTTATTCTCTATCGGTTTCAGTCACTCAGACCATCATCACTGGTAGAAAAGGCAAGTACATAAGATGGAAAGCCATTTCATCCTGCTCTTAGATGTTCCGGAAGTCCTTAACGTTACAACATTGTACACGCCCTTATTGTGTATCATGACCTTAAATAGCAACGGATTGGTGTTGCAATAACACACGACCAGATGTAAAGAAGCTATCACGAAGGATATTAATTTAGTGAAATGCACGAACATATTGACGGTTGCCACATCACAAAAGGCGCCCGTACTGAACACCTGTAACGTGAATTAAAAACTTGGAGAGATGCACTGTCCACTGCCATGTGTATATTTTCTGTATTTCTTATAGTTTTTGCACCGTTGTGTTGTCAAATCCTGGAGGTATGTATGAATAACCATATATTAAGCTAAAGACATACAAGTGTCATTCAGAATGTAAAGAACGTTTTGGCATATCTAATTAAAAACGAAAGGTAGCAACACAAAACTTTATGTACAAAGTTACAGGACCTTACTCTAAATTGCAATGTAGCCACCATAACTGTTCTTCTAAATAGAGTTAATTATGCTATAAGGAATAAAGGTACTGTAATTAATGAAGCACTGTCGCCAGAACTGAAATCACATATCATATTGCGTGCATTACAATCGAGAACACTCGGCATGCTGTAAGAGACGGTTTTAATTGGTGATGACGCTATTTCGTTGAAACCAAGAATTATTAACATTAACAGTAATGATTATTAACATTAGCAACAGTAATTACTCCAAGCAGGCCGCATTAAGAAGATAATGGTTTGCAAACTACTCTCTTGAAGGTAGATCTGTACAGTGGCATTATTTCAGAATTCTAACATATGTGAATGGGGAGGACTGCAGCGACGTTTTAAATAGATGCATATTGAATAAAGAATGCAGCTTCTTGAATTTGTATAGCCTTCCCCCCTGTCAACAGTATTCGTTAACAAAGAGTTGGCCCACTCGAACGATGGGATTTAAGTCTTGTAGACGAGAGCATTGCCAGAGCTAGAATTACACTTCCTTGTATTTTTCTTAATTCAGTTGTATATGTGCTCCTAACTCAATAAATTTTGCCCTGCATATCAGATATTGTCAAACCATCTGTGTGGTCTCAGCGACAGCAATATGTTGCCTATTTTTGTAATCAGTGTCACTGAAATTCCACAAACACCTATGCAAAGCACAGACATCCAAAAAGCTAACATTATCCTCCGTTCCCCACTTCATATTTCAGTTTGTCTACGCTCTACGAACACACATAACCTCAAAACTCATGCAACTAATGTCGCCAAAGTTGGAACACGCCGAAAGTGCTTAGTTTCACCAACGAGTTGCGCAACCGTGCGACGGGCATGCGCAGTGGCCGGTAGTGCAGTTGCCAGCAACGTAGTGTCGTCGTGTAAACTAGGCTTTACATTGGTGGCCAGGACGCCTGTTGCAGAGTCCTACACGGCTGTTGTTGAATCTTCGAGGATAGTAACGCCGCAACCTGCCACGAGATGGTGAGGGTATCATCTGGAGTGCCCCAGGGAAGTGTGGTAGGTCCGTTGTTGTTTTCTATCTACATAAATGATCTTTTGGATAGGGTGGATAACAATGTGTGGCTGTTTGCTGATGATGCTGTGGTGTACGCGAAGGTGTCACCGTTGAGTGACTGTAGGAGGATACAAGATGACTTGGACACGATAATTGTAAATTAATGCAGATGAATAGGAAAAAGAATCTCGTAATGTTTCAATACTCCATTAGTAGTGTAGCGCTCGACACAGTATTTGGGCGTAACATTGCAGAGCGATATGGAGTGAGACAAGCTTGTTGTGTTGGCTGCAGAGCCAACACCGTGTTACAACTGGAGGCCGAAATGCACGCGTTTTAGTTCACGCAGCCTGGCTTGAGGAGGTAAGAACTATGCTGACGTGAGGTCTGGAACATGACATGGAATTAAAATTGAGAAAGCGGACGTAATTAGTTTGATACTTAACTTTAATCCATTAATGATGAACGTCGCTCTTGACGGTACATGAGTCACAATATTATCTGTTCAGAATATATTCGTAGTAACTGAATATGGCGCCTTGCTAGGTCGTAGCAAATGGCGTAGGTAAAGGCTATGCTAAACTGTAGTCTCTGCAAATGAGAGCGTATGTAGACAGTGAACCATCGCTAACAAAGTCGGCTGTACAACTGGGGCGAGTGCTAGGGAGTCTCTCTAGACTAGACCTGCCGTGTGGCGGCACTCGGTGTGCAATCACTGATAGCGGCGACACGCGGGTCCGACGTATACTAACGGACCGCGGCCGATTTAAAGGCTACCATGTAGCAAGTGTGGTGTCTAGCGGTGACACCACACATGTAATGGCAGTTGTGGGGAAGGCGGATAGTCGTCTTCGTTTCATTGGTAGAATTTTGGGAAGATGTGGTTCATCTGTAAAGGAGACCGCTTACAAAACACTAATACGACCTATTCTTGAGTACTGCTCGAGCGTTTGGGATCCCTATAAGGTCGGATTGAGGGAGGACACAGAAGCAATTCAGAGGCGGGCTGCTAGATTTGTTACTGTTAGTTTTGATCATCACGCGAGTGTTACGGAAATGCTTCAGGAACTCGGGTGGGAGACTCTGGAGGAAAGGAGGCGTTCTTTCCGTGAATCGCTGCTGAGGAAATTTAGAGAACCAATATTTGAGGCTAACTGCAGTACAATTTTACTGCCGCCAACTTACACAGGGTATCACAAAAAGGTGCTGCCAAACTTTCAGGAAACATTCCTCACACACAAAGAAAGAAAATATGTTATGTGGACATGTGTCCGGAAACGCTTGCTTTCCATGTTAGAGCTCATTTTATTACTTCTCTTCAAATCACATTAATCATGGAATGGAAACACACAGCAACAGAACGTACCAGCGTGACTTCAAACACTTTGTCACAGGAAATGTTCAAAATGTTCTCCGTTAGCGAGGATACATGCATCCACCCTCCGTCGCATGGAATCCCTGATGCGCTGATGCAGCCCTAGAGAATGGCGTATTGTATCACAGCCGTCCACAATACGAGCACGAAGAGTCTCTACATTTGGTACCGGGGTTGCGTAGACAAGAGCTTTCAAATGCCTCCATAAATGAAAATCAAGAGGGTTGAGGTCAGGAGAGCGTGGAGGCCATGGAATTGGTCCGCCTCTACCAATCCATCGGTCACCGAATACTTCGACTGAAATGTGCCGGAGCTCCATCGTGCATGAACCACATGGCGTGTCGTACTTGTAAAGGCACATGTTCTAGCAGCACAGGTAGAGTATCCCGTATGAAATCATGATAACGTGCTCCATTCAGAGTAGGTGGAAGAACATGGGCCCAATCAAGACATCACCAACAATGCCTGCCCAAAAGTTCACAGAAAATCTGTGTTGATGATGTCATTGCACAACTGTGTGCGGATTCTCGTCAGCCCACACATGTTGATTGTGAAAATTTACATTTGATCACGTTGGAATGAAGCCTCAACAGTAAAGAGAACATTCGCACTGAAATGAGGACTGGGATTCTCGTCAGCCCACACATGTTGATTGTGAAAATTTACATTTGATCACGTTGGAATGAAGCCTCAACAGTAAAGAGAACATTCGCACTGAAATGAGGACTGACACATTGTTGGATGAAGCATTCACAGAAGTGTACCTGTGGGGGCCAATCAGCTGACAGTGCCTGCACCCGCTGTACATGGTACGGAAACAACTGGTTCTCCCGTAGCACTCTCCATACAGTGACGTGGTCAACGTTACCTTGTACAGCAGCAACTTCTCTGACGCTGACATTAGGGTTATCGTCAACTGCACGAAGAATTGCCTCGTCCACTGCAGGTGTCCTTGTCGTTCTAGGTCTTCCCCAGCGCGAGTCATAGGCTGGAATGTTCCGTGCTCCCTAAGACGCCGATCAATTGCTTTGAACGTCTTCCTGTCGGGACACCTTCGTTCTGGAAATCTGTCTCGATACAAACGTACCGCGCCACGGCTATTGCCCCGTGGTAATCCATACATCAAATGGGTATCTGCCAACTCCGCATTTGTAAACATTGCACTGACTGGAAAAGCACGTTCGCGACTAACACTAACCTATTGATGCTACGTACTGATGTGCTTGATGCTAGTACTGTAGAGCAATGAGTCGCATGTCAACACAAGCACCGAAGTCAACATTACCTTCCTTCAATTGAGCCAACTGGCGGTGAATCGAGGAAGTACAGTACATACTGACGAAACTAAAATAAGCTCTAACATGGAAGTTAAGCGTTTCCGGACACATGTCCACATAACATTTATTTGTGTGTGAGGAATGTTTCCTGAAAGTTTGGCCGCACCTTTTTGTAACACCCTGTATTTCGCGGAAAGACCACAAAGAGAGATTAGGGCTCGTACAGAGGCATATAGGCAGTCATGTTAGGGCTCGTACAGAGGCATATAGGCAATCATTTTTCCCTCGTTCTGTTTGGGAGTGGAACAGAGAGAGAAGATGCTAGTTGTGGTACGAGGTACCCTCCGCAACCCACCGTATGGTGGATTACGGAGTATGTATGTAGATGTAGATGTAGCAATGCAGTTTAGAATTTTACACAAGTAGTCCTAACGGAACTGGGACTAAGCTTTTGTTTTGGTGTCCTGGAACAGAGGAGCCAGGCAGGTGACTTACGTCGTCGAAAGTGCTGCGGAAGACGTCTAGCGAGCGCGTGAGGCGCAGCAAGCGGCGCAGAGCGGGCGATGCGTCGTGCCCGGCGTCCAGCTGCACCATGGCCAGGCAGTATTGGGCCCGCGCGCGCCGCACGCACGCGTCGAAGTCGCCGTACTGGTTCACGTTGCCGTTCAGCACACCCGACGGCAGCTTTGCGCTCGCGTCGTACACTGCAAACACACACGGCGCTCTTGTATTACATCGGCAGGTGCAGGCTATGGTATACTCTGAGGCGGCAAAAGTCATGGAATAGCGACATACACATATACAGAGAGCGATAGCATCGCGTTCACAAGGTATAAAAGGGCAGTGCCTAAGCAGAGCTGTCATTTGTACTCAGGTAATTCATGTAAAACGGTTTCCAACGTGATTATAGCCATTAAAATTGCTACACCAAGAAGAAATGCAGATGATGAACGGGTATTCATTGGACAAATATATTACACTAGAACTGACGCGTGATTGCATTTTCACGCAATTTGGGTGCATAGATCCTCAGAAATCAGTACACAGAACAACCACCTCTGGCCGTAATAACGGCCTTGATACGCCTGGGCATTCAGTCAAACAGAACTTGAATGGCGTGCACAGGTACAGCTGGCCATGCAGTTTCAACACGATACCACAGTTCATCAAGAGTAGTGACTGGCGTTTGTAACGAGCCACATGCTAGGCCACCATTGACCAGACGTTTTCAATTGGTGAGAGATCTGGAGAATGTGCTGGCCAGGGCAGCAGTCGAACATTTTCTGTATCCAGAAAGGCCCGTGCAGGACCAGCAACATGCGGTCGTGCATTATCATGCTGAAATGTAGGGTTTCGCAGGGATCGAATGAAGGATAGAGCCATAGGTCGTAGCACATCTGAAATGTAACGTCCACTGTTAAAAGTGCCGTCAATGCGAGGGTGACCGAGACGTGTAACCAATGGCACCCCATACCATCCCGCCGGGTTCAAAATGGTTCAAATGGCTCTGAGCACTATGGGACTTAACATCTGCGGTCATCAGTCCCCTAGAACTTAGAACTACTTAAACCTAACTAACCTAAGGACATCACACACATCCATGCCAGAGGCAGGATTCGAACCTGCGGCCATAGCAGTCGCGCGGTTCCTGACTGAGCGCCTAGAACCGCACGACCACCGCGGCCGGCTATCACGCCGGGGGATGCGCCAGTATGGCGATGACAAATACACGCTTCCAGTGAGCGTTCACTGCGACCATCATGATGCTGTAAACAGAACCTGGATTCATCCGAAAAATGACGTTTTGCCATTCGTGCACCCAGGTTCGTCGTTGAGTACACCATCGCAGGCGCTCCTGTCTGTGATGCGGTGTCAAGGGTAACCGCAGCCATGGTCTCCGAGCTGATAGTCCATACTGCTGCAAACGTCGTCGAAATGATCGTGCAGATGGTTGTTGTCTTGCAAACGTCCCCATATGTTGACTAAGGGATCGAGACGTGGCTGCACGATCCGTTACAGCCATGCGGATAATATGCCTCTCATCTCGACTGCTAGTGATACGGGGCCGTGGCATCCAGTACGGCGTTCCGTATTACCCTCCTGAACCCACCGATTCCATATTCTGTTAACAGTCATTGCATCTCGACCAACGCGTGCAGTAATGTCGCGACACCATAAACCGCAATCGCGATAGGTTACAATCCGATCTTTATTTAAGTCGAAAACTTGATGGTACGCATTTCTCCTCCTTACACGAGGCATCACATCATCGTTTCACCAGGCAACTCCGGTCAACGGCTGTTTGTGTATGAGAAATCGGTTGGAAACTTTCCTCATGTCAGCACATTTTAGGTGTCGCCACCGGCGCCAACCTTGTGTGAATGCTCTGAAAAAGTAACCATTTAAATATCACAGCATCTTATTCCTGTCGGTTAAATTTCGCGTCTGCAGCACGTCATCTTCGTGGTTTAGCAATTTTAATGGCCAGTGTATAATCTGCAATGAAATTGAGATTGTGAGGCCGAAAGAGCAGGAGGTCAGGTCTATATGTGGGAGGATAAGAGTGGAGAAACTTCAGGATAAGGAAATCAGACACAAGTACATAACAGCGATCTCAGAAAGATACCAGTTAGTTGAATGTAGTCAATTACAGTCATTGAAAAAGGAACTGAGAAGGTACACGGACACAGTACTAGAAGTGGCTAAAGATTGTCTTGGAACAGTAGTGTGTAAAAGCAGGATGAAGCAAACAGCTTGGTGGAATGACACAGTCAAGGCAGCCTGTAAAAGGAAAAAGAAGGCGTATCAAATCTGGCTACATACTAGAACTCAGGTAGACAGAGAAAGTTATGTTGAAGAAAGAAACAAAGCCAAATAGATAATTGTAGAATCCAAGAAGAAATCTTGGGAAGACTTTGGAAACAGGTTGGAGACTATGGGTCAAGCTGCTGGAAAACCATTCTGGAGTGTAATTAGCAGTCTTCGAAAGGGAGGTAAGAAGGAAATGACAAGTATTTTGGACAGGTCAGGAAAACAGCTGGTGAATTCTGTGGATGCCTTGGGCAGATGGAAAGACTATTTTGAAGAGTTGCTCAATGTAGGTGAAAATGCGATCAGCAATGTTTCAGATTTCGAGGTAGAATGGGAAAGGAATGATGATGGAAATAGGATCACATTTGAGGAAGTGTCAGAACTCCTCAAATACAGTGGAATGTCAGGTCTTAAATGGCTACACATGATAATTGAAATGGCCTGGTAGTCTGGACAGGTTCCATCAGACTGGATAAAAGCAGTAATCACACCAATCTTTAAACATGGAAACAGAAAAGATTGTAACAACTACAGAGGTATCTCTTTAATCAGCGTTGTGGGTAAAATCTTCTCAGGTATTGTTGAAAGGAAAGTGCGAGTATTAGTTGAGGACCAATTGGATGAAAATCAGAGTGGGTTTAGGCCTCTTAGAGGTTGTCAGGACCAGATCTTTAGCTCACGGCAAATAATGATGAAGTGCTATGAGTGGACTGGGGAATTGTATCTATGCTTTATAGATCTAGAAAAGGCATATGACCGGGTTCCTAGGAGGAAGTTATTGTCTGTTCTACGAGATTATGGAATAGGAGGCAAACTTTTGCAAGCAATTAAAGGTCTTTACATGGATAGTCAGGCAGCAGTTAGAGTTGACGGTAAATTGGGTTCATGGTTCAGAGTAGTTTCAGGGGTAAGACAAAGCTGCAACCTGTCTCCACTGTTGTTTATATTACTTATGGATCATATGTTGAAAACAATAGACTGGCTGGGTGAGATTAAGATACGTGAACACAAAATAAGCAGTCATGCATATGCAAATGATTTAGTTGTGATGACAGATTCGATTGAAAGTTTGCAAAGCAATATTTCAGAGCTAGATCAGAAATGTAAGTACTATGGTATGAAGATTAGCACCTCCAAAACGAAAGTAATGTCAGTGGGAAAGAAATATAAACGGATTGAGTGCCAAATAGGAGGAACAAACTTAGAACGGGTGGACGGTTTCAAGTACTTAGGATGCATATTCTCACAGGATGGCAACATAGTGAAAGAACTGGAAGCGAGGTGTAGCAAAGCTAATGCAGTGAGCTCTCAGCTACGATCTACTCTCTTCTGCAAGAAGGAAGTCAGTACCAAGACTAAGTTATCTGTGCACCGTTCAATCTTTCGACCAACTTTGTTGTATGGGAGCGAAAGCTGGGTGGATTCAGGTTACCATATCAACAAGGTTGAGTTTACGGATATGAAAGTAGCTAGGATGATTGCAGGTACTAGTAGATGGGAACAATGGCAGGAGGGTGTCCACAATGAGGAAATCATAGAAAAACTGGGAATGAGCTCTATAGATGTAGCAGTCAGGGCGAACAGGCTTAGATGGTGGGGTCATGTTACACGCATGGGAGAAGCAAGGTTACCCAAGAGACTCATGGGTTCAGTAGTAGAGGGTAGGAGGAGTCGGGCAGACCAAGGAGAAGATACCAAGATTCGGTTAAGAATGATTTTGAAGTAATAGGTTTAACATCAGAAGAGGCACCAATGTTAGCACTGAATAGGGGATCATGGAGGAATTTTATAAGGGGGGCTATGCTCCAGACTGAACGCTGAAAGGCAAAATCAGTCTTAAATGATGATGATGATGATGAGTGTATAACAGACTCTGAGCTCGGAATCGTAGTTGGAGCTAGGCGCATGGGACATTCCCTTTCGGAAATCGTTTGGGAATTCAATATACCGAGATCCACAGCGTCAAATCTGTGCCGAGAATACAAATTCAGGCACTACCTCTCACTACGGACAATGCAGTGGTCGAAAGCCTTCACTTAAGGCAGCGGCGTTGCGTAGAGTTGTCAGTGCTGACAGACAAGCAACACTGAGTGGAATAACTGCAGAAATCTATGTGGAATGGACAACGGACGTATCCATTAGCGAACTTTGGCGTTAGTGGGTTATGGTAGCACACGATCAACCCGAGTGCCTCTCCTCGGTTCATGATCTTATTGGTTTGACCCTAGACGACTGGAAAGCCGTGGCCTGGTCAGATGAGTCCCGATTTCAGTTGGTAAGAGCTGATGGTAGGGTTAGAGTGAAGCGCAGACCCCACGAAGCCATTGACTCAAGTTGTCAACAGGGCACTGTGCAAGCTGGTGGTGTCTTCATAATGGTGTGGGCTGTGTTTACATGGAAAGGACTGGGTCTTCTGTTCCAACTGGACCGATCGCTGACTGGAAATGACTACGTTCGGCCCGCTGGAGACCATTTGAAGCCATTCATGGACTTCATGTTCCCAAACAGCGATGCGCCATGTCACCAGGCCACAGTTATTCGCGATTGGTTCGAAGAACATTCTGTGTAATTCGAGCGATTGTTTTGGCCCCCGGGTGGCTCGACATGAATCCCATCGAGTATTTATGGGACGTATTCGAGAGATCAGGACGTGCACAAAATCCTGCGCCAGCAACACTTTAGCAATTATGGACGGCTATAGAGGCAGAATGGCTCAATATTTCTGCAGGGGACTTCCGGCGACTTGTTGAGTCCGTGCCACGTCGAGTTGCTGTGCTCCGCTGAGCAAAAGGCGGTGCCACACAACATGAGAATGTATCTCATGACTTTTGTCATCTGAGCGTATTCTGTCAATGGCGTTTAGCAGTGCCAATCATATCGTTTTCAGTAAGCTAGAATACAAAGCGTCCATATACAAAGTTCCATTTTCAAAACGCTTGAAGGAGAACCACTGCTCAAGTGACGTCAAATTTGAACAGAATGTTGTTGATGTAGGTGGAAACGTCATGACAAAAAAAAAAAAGGATTAATAGATGGCTCTCTAAGCACACCAAAAGACGAGCGGCACACGACGGTTCCTGTATTTGCATCCGAGACGCCTATGACTGTCTCTGTGAATGATACCGTGTTCCTGGTAAAACACTTTTACAAGAACAGTGACTGTACGCCAGTAGCCCTGCAGAAGTTCCGGACATTCAAGGGTATGAAGAAAGGCATTGGTGCGATGTTATGAAAAAAGACATTGCTCTGATGTGTGGAGAAAAGATTACAGAATTCGAAAAAACAAGTTCTTTTGAAATGTAGTATGACAGAGGGAGGAAAGCAGCTGACTCGACGTCTGTCGATGATGTGGCCACAGTATTGCAGTAGCGATAGACCGGAGCTGTGCAAAATGCAGTGCGCGGGGAATTGCCCGAGCGTTGGACATGCCTGTGAAAATTGAGCATAAAATCTTATGAAATATCCTGCATTCCTATTCATACAAAATCGCCCATGTTCAGGAGTTTCTTCCTGCTGGTCTGCTAACAAGACAAACGTCCGCTCTGAAATTTCTTGCTCGCATGGAAGTGGAACAAGAATGGCCATGGGCCACTGTGTGGACAAACAAAGCCCATTTCCATCTCGAAGCACACGTCAATACGCAGAATTGCAGAATACGGGAAACGCAATACCCACACACACATCAGATATCAGATGGTACCACTTCATTCTGCAAAAGTGACTGTGTGGTGCGTGTTGACGACATCGTTTGTGGTAGGTCTGTATTTTTTTTTCGAGATGAGTCCTGCGGATCCTGTTACCAGCACCGTCGCTGGTAAACGCTACGAGAGTCTTTTGCGCACCAACGTCATTTCAACCCTTTAGCAGCGTGAATATGTGCTTAGGATCATTTTTATGCAAGATTGCGCTCTTCCGCACGTTACACGGACAATGTATCGGCTGCTGCATAGACACTTCGGAAGTACTAGAATTATCAGCGGTCATTTCCCTACAGCCTGACCGTCCGTGTGACTTCTGACTGCGAGGTCATCTGAAAGATGTGTTCAGTGCTCCAGTAACGAGCATAGCTGAATTGGAGACACGCATTAACGCATTATGAATGTGACCCTAAATACATCCCGATCTGTTATAGAACATACTGTTTCGCGATTTCTACTTGTGGCGGAAAACGGTCAGCATATTGAACTTTTCTTACGCCACTCTCATCACAATTCGAAAACGATGACATTCTGCTATTTATGATGGTTAAAAACTGATTTTTCCCATCTCATATGCCGTGGTGGATGGGTTCATCTAACTAACAGTGACACAACTGTATACTGGCGAACTTGTGCAATCATGAATACTGAACAGTACGGATGGTGTAATGTGCATCTATAACCATAGTCGTCCTTCTGCGACTCATCTGTCATTTGTAGCCGACCCCGTTTATGTCAAGACGCTTACAGCTCCATCTATTGGTAATTTTTTTCCATGACGTTTCCTCCTGTGTCAATAACATGCTGTTCAAATTTGACGTGTTTCAGAGCAGCAGTTTTCTTTCTACAGTGATTTGAAATTGTATCTTTAATTATGGACACTCTGTATAATGGTAAACAGGAAATGGCGCAAAATGGTTTAAACTGTGTATTCTGACAAGAAACAAAGTGTGTCAATAGGAAAGAGTCCTGTATCAAGCTATCAGGCATACAACTTGTAACTGATCACAGGTGGTGTCCCACTAGGTTCCACCTCAAAGCTCTTGATTTTTCTTTATGTTAATGATCTTTGATCTGTGATGTATAACAAATGTAGCTGGAGATATGATTCGTATAAGTGAAGGAATGTGAGTTTTGTTAAAGCTTATGAGTCCAGGAAACAGGACTCGTGATTGCCTCGGGTTTATATCGACACTGTCTTTAAAAAATTAGAAATCAGGTAACTGTCTATGAATTAAATTGGATAAACGTACCAATGTAAGTGCGTCACTACTCGCAGATGATAAAGTAATAACATAACAAAGTGAAAACGACGTGCAGGTAGCGGTACATCGGCTAAACGAAATATGTTCAGTATACAATCCAAAAATTTCGTTACATAAGGTGAGAGCTACGACTTTTCAAGGTAAATACCGAGTGCGATCGAAAAGAGCAACTAACAACACAGTAGCAATTAACGAGGTGTCACATAATTGGTGTTTGGGTTGTGACACGAATTATCATAATGGATATGATGAGGATGAAAGCTGCAGAATTTTCAGGCAATACGTGGAACAATATATAGAACACTTAAGTACAAAATCTGAAAAGATGCAAAAATTAAATTTTATGAAACTATGGTTCAAATGGCTCTAAGCACTATGGGACTTAACATCTGAGGTCATCAGTCCCCTAGACTTAGAACTACTTAAACCTAAGTAACCTAAGGACATCACACTCATCCATGCACGAGGCAGGATTCGAACCTGCGACTGTAGCAACAGCGCGGCTCCGGACTGAAGCGCCTAGAACCGCTCGACCACAGCGGCCGGCTGAAACTATGGCAACTGCTTTGCTGTTTTATGGAAGCGAGACTTGGATAAATAAAAAGGAAGTTGATAACAAAATACAAGCAGCAGAGATGAGATACTTGACAAGAGTATAGTGCTACTCAAGAAGATTTTAATAAACAATGAATATGTCCGAAGTAAGTAGAATGTACATGATATTAATGAGGCACCTGTGCAATATCTGTAATACGTTGCAAAGTGTCAGTCGTGTAAAAAAAAAAAAAAAAAAAAAAAAAAAGGGAAATGGCTCTGAGCACTATGGGACTTACCATCTATGGTCATCAGTCCCCTAGAACTTAGAACTACTTAAACCTAACTAACCTAAGGACAGCACACCAGCACACAACACCCAGTCATCAAGAGTCAGAGAAAATTCCTGACCCCGCCGGAAATCGAACCCGGGAACCCGAGCGTGGGAAGGGAGAACGCTACAGCACGACCACGAGCTGCGGACTCAGTCGTGTCAGTACAGTGTTCTGTGTAGTAGTGAGTGCATTATGTTGGAGATAAGTGAATTGTGACGTGGAAAAATTGTTGATGCTCGTGTGGTGGGTGCTTCCGTAACCAAGGTAACCGAAATGTTTGGGGTTTCAAGAGGCTGCGTATGGAATATTTATACCGCATATAGGGCAAGGGGGTAACAAATCATCCGCCAAGTCACAACGCGAACGAAAGTGTGTGTTAAGTGCTCGTGACAGGCGGTCATTGAAGAGAATTGTGAACGAAAAATAAGAAGACGACAGCTGAAAAAGTGACTACACAACTGAATATCGCATCCACGAATTCTCTCAGCCGGCTGCAGTGGCCGAGCGGTTCTAGGAGCTTCAGTCCAGGACCGCGCGACCGCTACAGTCGCAGGTTCGAATCCTACCTCGGGCATGGATGTGTGTGATGTCCTTAGGTTAGTTAGGTTTAAGTAGTTCTAATTTCTAGAGGACTGATGTTAAGTCCCATAGTGCTCAGAGCCATTTGCACCAATCCTGTCAGCGTCTAAACAATACGAAAGGAGCTCCGTAAGCAGGGAACTGCAGGCCTAGCTGGAATTCTAAAAGTACTCATCAGTGACGCAAATACTCGTACCAGGAAAATGTGATGCTGAAGTCATAAAACCTGGACTGTGTGGCAATTGAAGGGACCCATTTGGTCGGATGAGTCTTGTTTTACAAATTTCCAACTTCTGGCCGAGTTTACGTGCCAGGCGTGAAATATGACGGGGTTTAAGTGACGATTTGGGCAGGCGTATCGTGGTTCCATGGGCCCCATGGTTAGTCTGCAAGGTCGAATTATTGCCAAGGATTAAGCAACTATTTTGAGTGATTAGGTACATCCTATGGTCAGAGTTTGTTCCCCATTGGTGATACCGTGTTCCAAGATTGCAATGCCGCTGTTCATATAGCTCGATCGTCCACGATTGGTTTTTTGAGCACGAGGATAAACTGTCGCAACTTCCATGGCCATCACAGTCAC
Organism: Schistocerca gregaria; assembly: GCF_023897955.1. NCBI lineage: Eukaryota > Metazoa > Arthropoda > Insecta > Orthoptera > Acrididae > Schistocerca > Schistocerca gregaria. The sequence continues at coordinate 198,143,768 of NC_064931.1, read as the reverse complement.
CAGATCTGAATATTTTTGAGTCTTTGTCGTCTGCTTTGGAGAGGAGGGTGCGTAATCGCTGTCCACTTTGCTCATCGTTACCTGAACTTGGCACTATTTTGAAGGAATAACGTCAAAGAAAGAAGGTGTTGACAGATGTGAAAATTACCAAACTATCAGTTTAGTAAGCCATGGCTGAAAAAAAAACTGACGCGAATTCTTTAAAGACGAATGGAAAAACTAGTAGAAGCCCACCTCGGGGAAGATCAATTTGGATTCCGTAGAAATGTTGGAACACATGAGGCAATACTGACCCTACGACTTTTCCTAGAAGCTAGATTAAGGAAGGGCAAACCTGCGTTTCTAGCATTTGTAGCCTTAGAGAAAGCTTTTGACAATGTTGACTGGAATACTCTCCTTCAAATTCTGAAGGTGGCAGATGTAAAATACAGAGAGCGAAAGACTATTTACAATTTGTACAGAAACCAGATGGCAGTTATAATAGTCGAGGGGCATGAAAGGGATGCAGTGGTTGGGAAGGGAGTGAGACAGGGTTGTAGCCTCTCCCCGATGTTATTCAATCTGTATATTGAGCAAGCAGTGAAGGAAACAAAAGAAAAATTCGGAGTAGGTATTAAAATCCATTGTTGTTGTTGTGGTCTTCATCCTGAGACTGGTTTGATGCAGCTCTCCATGCTACTCTATCCTGTGCAAGCTTCTTCATCTCCCAGTACCTACTGCAACCTACGTCCTTCTGTATCTGGTTACTGTATTCATCTCTTGGTCTCCCTCTACGATTTTTACCCTCCGCGCTGCCCATCAATACTAAATTGGTGATCCCTTGATGCCTCAGAACATGTCCTACCAACCGATCCCTTCTTCTGGTCAAGTTGTGCCACAAACTTCTCTTCTCCCCAATCCTATTCAATACTTCCTCATTAGTTATGTGATCTACCCATTTAATCTTCAGCATTCTTCTGTAGCACCACATTTCGAAAGCTTCTATTCTCTTCTTGTCCAAACTATTTATCGTCCATGTTTCACTTCCATACATGGCTACACTCCATACAAATAGTTTCAGAAATGACTTCCTGACACTTAAATCTATACTCGATGTTAATAAATTTCTCTTCTTCAGAAAAGCTTTCCTTGCCATTGCCAGTCTACATTTTATATCCTCTCTACTTCGACCATCATCAGTTATTTTGCTCCCCAAATAGCAAAACTCCTTTACTACTTTAAGTGTCTCATTTCCTAATCTAATTGCTTCAGTATCACCCGACTTAATTCGACTACATTCCATTATCCTCGTTTTGCTTTTGTTGATGTTCATTTTATGTCCTCCTTTCAAGACATTATCCATTCCGTTCAACTGCTCTTCCAAGTCCTTTGCTGTCTCTGACAGAATTACGATGTCATCGGCGAACCTCAAAGTTTTTATTTTTTCTCCATGGATTTTAATACCTACTCCAAATTTTTCTTTTGTTTACTTTACTGCTTGCTCAATATACAGATTGAATAACATCGGGGAGAGACTACAACCCTGTCTCACTCCCTTCCCAACCACTGCTTCTTATAACTGCCATCTGGTTTCTGTACAAATTGTAAATAGCCTTTCGCTCCCTGTATTTTACCCCTGCCACCTCCAGAATTTGAAAGAGAGTATTCCAGTCAACATTGTCAAAAGCTTTCTCTAAGTCTACAAATGCTAGAAACGTAGGTTTGCCTTTCCTTAATCTTTCTTCTAAGATAAGTCGTAGGGTCAGTATTGTTTCACGTGTTCCAACATTTCTACGGAAGCCAAACTGATCTTCCCCGAGGTCGGCTTCTACTAGTTTTTCCATTCGTCTTGGAGAAGAAATAAAAACTTTGAGGTTCGCCGATGACATTGTAATTCTGTCAGAGACAGCAAAGGACTTGGAAGAGCAGCTGAACGGAATGGGCTGTGTCTTGAAAGTAGGATATAAGATGAACATCAACAAAAGCAAAACGACGATAATGGAATGTAGTCGAATTAAGTCGGGTGACGCTGAGGGAATTAGATTAGGAAATGAGACACTTAAAGTAGTAAAGGAGTTTTGCTATTTGGGGTGCAAAATAACTGATGATATTCGAAGTAGAAAGGATATAAAATGTAGACTGGCAATGGCAAGGAAAGCGTTTCTGAAGAAGAGAAATTTGTTAACATAGAGTATAGATTTAAGTGTCAGGAAGTCGTTTCTTAAAGTATTTGTTTGGAGTGTAGCCATGTATGGAAGTGAAACGTGGACGATAACTAGTTTGGACAAGAAGAGAATAGAAGTTTTCGAAATTTGGTGCTACGGAAGAATGCTGAAGATTAGATGGGATTGACACATAACTAATTAGGAGGTATTGAATAGGATTGGGGAGAAGAGAAGTTTGTGGCACAACTTGACCAGAAGAAGGGATCGGTTGGTAGGACATGTTCTGAGGCATCAAGGGATCACCAATTTAGTATTGATGGGCAGGCAGCGTGGAGGGTAAAAATCGTAGAGGGAGACCAACAGATGAATACACTAAGCAGATTCAGAAAGATGTAGGTTCCAGTAGGTACTGGGAGATGAAGAAGCTTGCACAGGATAGAGTAGCATGGAAAGCTGCGTGAAACCAGTCTCAGGACTGAAGCCCACAACAATAACGTTGTAAGAGTACTTTGAAAACCATACCTGTTTTTAGCCATTCTGAGACAACTGGAAGCCCTTTTACTGCCATAGGGGTTTCCTACACGGTGTTAGGCATGGTAATGTGTTGCGTTCTTTATGTTTCCATATTTTTGTCCATGCCCTGTACATTGCCTACAGCACTTTGCAGAGAATCTCGTTTCGATATCGAACCGTTCACGAGATAAAAAGTGTTCAGCTTTATGTGCTTGACCCTGTTTTTATACACCCATGACCACTGCCCACCACGAGACTGAATGCCTTCTGTTGCCGTTGCGAGCACGTGACACGCAAACCAAAGTACACTACTAGCCAATAAAACTGCTACACCACGAAGATGACGTGCTACAGACGCGAAGTGTAACCTACAGGAAGAAGATGCTCTGACATGCAAATGATTAGCTTTTCAGAGCATTCACACACGGTGGCGACACCTACATCGTGCTGACATGTGGAAAGTTTCCAAACGATTTCTCATACACAAACAGCAGAAAGGTACCAGTTAGTTGAAGGTAGCCAATTACAGCCATTGGAAAAAGAATGGACAAGGTACAGGGACACAGTACTAGAAGTGGCTAAAGAATGTCTTGGAACAGTAGTGTGTAAAAGTAGGATGTAGCAAACAGCTTGTTGGAATGACACAGTCAAGGCAGACTGTAAAAGGAAAAAGAAGGCGTATCAAATCTGGCTACATACTAGAACTCAGGTAGACAGAGAAAGTTATGTTGAAGAAAGAAACAAAGCCAAATAGATAATTGTAGAATCCAAGAAGAAATCTTGGGAAGACTTTGGAAACAGGTTGGAGACTATGGGTCAAGCTGCTGGAAAACCATTCTGGAGTGTAATTAGCAGTCTTCGAAAGGGAGGTAAGAAGGAAATGACAAGTATTTTGGAAAAGTCAGGAAAACAGCTGGTGAATTCTGTGGATGCCTTGGGCAGATGGAAAGACTATTTTGAAGAGTTGCTCAATGTAGGTGAAAATGCGATCAGCAATGTTTCAGATTTCGAGGTAGAATGGGATAGGAATGATGATGGAAATAGGATCACATTTGAGGAAGTGGAGAAAATGGTTATTAGATTGCAGTGCAATAAAGCACCTGGGGTGGATGAAATTAAGTCGGAACTCATCAAATACAGTGGAATGTCAGGACTTAAATGGCTACACAGGATAATTGAAATGGCCTGGTAGTCGGGACAGTTTCCATCAGACTGGATAAAAGCAGTAATCACACCAATCTTTAAACATGGAAACAGAAAAGATTGTAACAACTACAGAGGTATCTCTTTAATCACCGTTGTGGGTAAAATCTTCTCAGTTATTGTTGAAAGGAGAGTGCGAGTATCAGTTGAGGACCAACTGGATGAAAATCAGAGTGGGTTTAGGCCTCTTAGAGGTTGTCAGGACCAGACCTTTAGCTTACGGCAAATAATGGAGAAGTGTTATGAGATCCAAAGATTGATAGCAGAATATGGAATCGATGGGTTCAGGAGGGTAATACGGGGCGCCGTGCTGGATCCCAACGTCCTCGTATCACCAGCAGTCGAGAAGGCAGGCACCTTATCCACATGGCTGTAACGGATCGTGCAGTCACGTCTCGATCCCTGAGTCAACAGATGGGGACGTTTGCAAGAGAAGAACCATTAGCACGGACAGTTCGACGACGTTTGCAGCAGCATGGACTATCAGCTCGGAGACTATGGCTGCGGTTACCCTTGACGCCGCTTCACAGACAGGAGCGCCTGCGATGGTGTACTCAACGACGAACCTGGGTGAGCGAATGGCAAAACGTCATTTTTCGGATGAATCCAGGTTCTGCTTACAGCATCATGATGGTCGCATCCGTGTTTGGCGACATCGCGGTGAACGCACATAGGAAGCGTGTATTCGTCATCGCCATACTGGCGTATCACCCGGCGTGATGGTATGGTGTGCCATTGGTTACACGTCTCGGTCACCTCTTGTTCGCATTGACGGCACTTTCAACAGTGGACGTTACATTTCAGATGTGTTAGGACCCGTGGCTCTACACTTCATTCGATCCCTGCGAAACCCTACATTTCAGCAGGATAATGCACGACCGCATGTTGCAGGTCCTGTACGGGCCTTTCTGGACACAGAGAAATGTTCGGCTGCTTCCCCGGCCAACACATTCTCCAGATCTCTCACCAACTGAAAACGTCTGGTCAATGGTGGCCGAGCTACTGGCTCGTCACAATACGCCAGTCACTACTCTTGATGAACTGTGGTATCGTGTTGAAGCTGCATGGGCAGTTGTACCTGTACACGCCATCCAAGCTCTGTTTGATACGATACCCAGGCGCATCAAGGCCGTTATTACGGCCAGAGGTCGTTGTTCTGGGTACTGATTCCTCAGGATCTATGCACCCAAATTGCGTCAAAATGTAATCACATGTCAATTCTAGTATAATGTATTTGTCCAATGAACACCCGTTTATCATCTGCATTTCTTCTTTGTGTAGCAATTTTAATGGCCAGTAGTGTATATAAGCGGAGCAGAGGAGAGCGGGGAATTGTTTTAGCTATGATATGAGCGGCAAATGGAGAAATCCACTGGTGTAAGCGACGTTTACGAAGGGCAGTTTGTTACAGTCCGGCGCCTGAGAACAGGCATCTCGGAAACGGCGATGCTGGTCGGCTGTTCGCGTGCTATCGTTGCGAGCACTTTGGGAAGGTGGTTGAAGGACGGTGAATCCATGAGAAGCCTGGACGTCCACGCCTCATCACAGAGCGCGTAGGTTGTTAGCTTGTCTGCTCTGTAAAACAGGCACCCTCACACCGTTCAGTGCACATTATTTGGGCTCCCTAGCAAACGATTGCTACATGTTGCCATGTTGACATAACAGAATCGTCATTTGTGATTGCAATGAGCATGGGATCTTCGAGATTGGATCGTGGATCAATTGTAACATATCGCCTGGTCAGATGAATCATGTACTTCGGAAAGAGATTTTCACTTTGCAGCGGAATGTGCGATCATACGAAACTTAGGAGACGAGACAGGAGACGAAGTACTGGCAGAAGTAAAGCTGTGAGGACGGGGCGTGAGTCGTGCTTGGGTAGTTCAGGTGGTAGAGCACTTGCCCACGAGAGGCAAAGGTCCCGAGTTTGAGTCTCGGTCCGGCACAGTTTTAATGGTTCAAATGGTTCAAAAGGCTCTGAGCACTATGCGACTTAACTTCTGAGGTCATCAGTCGCCTAGAACTTAGAACTAATTAAACCTAGCTAACCTAAGGACATCACACACATCCATGCCCGAGACAGGATTCGAACCTGCGATCGTAGCGGTCGCGCGGTTCCGGACTGAAGCGCCTAGAACCGCAAAGCCACTCCGGCCGGCACAGTTTTAATCTGCCAGGAAGTTTCGAATAATGTTCTTTTTACATCAGGTCGATGATCGTGTCTAGATACAGGCGGACAACCACTTGAAGCATGCAACGCACTACGGACGCAGGTGGGTTGGGTCGGAATTATGCTATGTGGGACATTCACTTGGTCATCGATGCGACCTATGGTAGTAATGGAAGGCACCATGACAGCTGTCGACTACGTGAACGGTATTGCGGACCATCTGCATCCCATCATCCTTATGTCTTGCCCGACGGCGATGGCATCTTTCAGCAGGATAAATGTCCGTGCCACGAAGCCTGAATAGTGCTACAGTTTTGTGGCTGAGCGGTTCTAGGCACTTCAGTCCGGAACCGCGCTACTGCTACGGTCGCAGGTTCGAATCCTGCCTCAGGCATGGATGTGTGTGATGTCCTTAGGTTACTTGGGTTTTTGTTGTTCTAAGTCTAGGGGACTGATGACCTCAGACGCTAAGTCCCATAGTGCTTAGAGACATTTGAACCATTTTTGAGTGCTACAGTGGTTTGCGGAGTATAAAAGCGAACTCACATTGACACCTTGGCCACCAAATTCGACTGATATGTACGCGATGGAAAACGTCAGGAACGCTATCGAGCAACAGCTTTGCTACCACAAACAACCGGTTCATGATTTACGGGAATTCCATGACCTGCGCGTAGACATGTGATGCCACATCTCTCCGGGAAACTACCAAGGGCTTGTTGAGTGCATGCCACGTATTACCGCTACTGTATTGCAATCCAAAGGTAGATCAACGCGCTATGAAGCAAGTGGTCATAATGTTTTGACTCATCGGTGTATAATGAGTAATAATGGTTCTGTAACATTACGTTGGCGAACGTCCGTAGTTGCTTTTGCGTCTGAAGTTCTCGCTCCGTTAAGAATGACGTGCTCTTGGCAGACTGTGCGTCGGTGTCTCACACGAGACAGCAGCCCCAGTGTATAAAAAGCACGATGCGTGCGTGCCTTAGGCCGGTGTCCTTGGGACGCCGCATTCCACGGCCAACACCCCAGAAGCCCGGCCTGCCGGCTGCCTGCGCTTGGCCAGCTGTCTGTTTGTCCATCCTCACTGCAGGATAGTCAACGCCGTATGCCCAGCCACGAGCCCGGGCTTCCCTTAATAGTGACAGCTGCCACTTACGCTGTGTAACTGCTGAACGCAATTCGTTGAACGAAACTAAGATCGACATCCCATCAACATCGAGACCATTAGTGACGGAATATCAGCTCACTTTCGGAAGCTTTGATAAGAAAATCGATCTTCGCTTTATTGAAGGAATACGCCCTACTTTTGTCCGAAGTGATGAGTGGCAATCACGGACATTCTAAATAAAGATGATCGGATTGACACCTGACGTCCACTCCTCCCAAGCACGAGATCAGTGTCTTGCTTGACGATAGCCTAATCCATCGAGCGAGGTCGCCTTAAGGTGAGATACACGACTCATATCCGGGAGGAAAAAATGGCTCTGAGCACTATGGGACTTAACATCTGAGGTCATCAGTCCCCTAGAACTTGTAACTACTTAAACCTAAATAACCTAAGGGCATCACACACATCCATGCCCGAGGCATTATTCGAACCTGCGACCGTAGCAGTCGCGGGGTATCAGGGAGGACGGCGGTTCGAATCCCTCTTCGCCATAAAGCTTTAGGTTTTCCACGATTTCTCTAAATAAAGCGGCAATCAAATGAAGATGGGACAGATTGAAAAAAAGTGAGTAAACTGTTCATTATTTCAAAAGTAATCGCCATAACTGTTAACACTTTGCCGTCCGCACGTGTCGTACAAATTTATTCGCTTAGTGCCGGCAGCGCGAATTCGGATTACTTGGCTTGTCGCCGGCCGCTTGTCACCTTTCCGTTGATGACAAGCTTCAATCACATTGACTTTTGCGCGCTTTAATTTTTCCGGAAATCCTCTATTTTGCCGTATCGTTTCACAGACTCGAATTCTCTTTTCAAGTAACTTCTCTGCAAGTTCTACGCTGTTATAATAATTATCTATTTAGAGGTAATGTCACTTTCCATAAGAAGGTGTCAATAGTTCCATCACTGTTTTTGCTAAATGTTGTCCAGCACCGGAATATATTTTGAATGGAGAAATGTATCCCGTACTCGAATACACAGCATCCGAATGAGTATGCCATATTTCGTAATTTTCGACGGATTGTAAACTTTAAAATTTAACTGTCCACGCCACGGCATCATTCCTTCGTCAATTGAGATGTTTTGACTTAGATAAAAACGTTTCTTTAAACTTTTTGAAAAATAGTCAATAACGAATTGCGCTTTGAAAAGCCGTTCGGCATTATCTGGTTTATTGTTGTTGTCGGAAAAATGTAAAAATGACAATATACACAAAAGCCGAGCAAATCCGCTATTACAGTACATTGCCTTGACACCGGCGCTACCTCACCTGTTGATTAACAGTAACTATCGATATTTCTGATGTTGGTTATCTTTGTTTGGGTTGACACTTGTTCTGTGTGTGGTGTCTTATTTGTTTCTCCTCTTTGAACCGAGGTATTAAATTTCCTTGCACATTTCTTCCTTCTTGAGAATAGCAGGGTGTGCTCCTGTCGCAATATCGGTGGTGTTCGACGACGTCACCCGGCAGCAAACCCATAAGTTATTTGAACATTCAATTCGCCGGGAAAAGTTAAGGTCTCACATTATACTACATGCTTAGAATTTTTGTACTGTGATGCAAGTAATAAGAGATCGCTTAAAAATGACCAAGGGGGCGAAATTAGCTAATAGCTAAATCATGAAATAAGGTAACTATTTCAAAATAATCACAATATAAGCAGGAAAATGTCTTCCCTCAAGGAATTCACAGCGGCTGCGGACACATGTATACAGAAGACTAGTTCTGCTGTGTGCCTTTGACCTTCTCGTCGACGGGACGTTGAACTGTAAGGTGCCCTTTTTTACCATCTCACTTCAATCACTTACATCTTTGGATTAGCCTTTAACACACAGAGGGCACGTTACTTGATCAGTTGGCGTGATAAGTCCCTTTTTTAGGATTCTTGTTTTCGTAAGCTATGCCAAGAGTTGGTAACTTACGACCTATTTTGTAAGTTATCTGTCATTAGACCGGTTTTATGCTGTTCTCCGTCTTTCCCTGTCTCACGTTTATGTTTTAATTCCTACATAACTACCACATTGAACGCCCTGTAGACTCGTTTTCCATATTCTAGTCTTTATTTTTGTGATAAGAAGATTCCGAACCGATTCAAGTCGAAAGTATACCGCTGCGCGATCCTCATAGTTGCCCTATACAGTCGGCCGCAGCGGCCGAGCGGTTCTAGGCGCTTCAGTCCGGAACCGCGCTGCTGCTACGGTCGCAGGTTCGACTCCTGCCTCAGGCATGGATGTGTGTGCTGTCCTTAGGTTAGTTAGGTTTAAGTAGTTCTAAGTCTAGGGGACTGATGACCTCAGATGTTAAGTCCCATAGTGCTTAGAGCCATTTGAACCATTTTTTGCCGCGCGGGGTAGCCGCGCGGTCTCGGGCGTCTAGTCACGGTCCGTGCGGCTCCCACCGTCAGAGGTTCGAGTCTTCCCTCGGCGGGCATGGGCGCATGTGTCGTAATTAGCGTAAGTTAGTTTAAGTTAGATTAAGTAGTATGCAAGCTTAGGGACCGATGACTTCAGCAGCTTGGCCCCATAAGATCTTACCAAAAATTTCCAAATTTCCAGTGCAAAATGTTGGCCCACAACAGAAGAAGAGGAGCAACGACTTGTTGTAATGGAAACCAAAATCCTAAATGCTTCGGTGGACATCTGGCCTGACACTTCATGATCACGTGGCCAATGAAGAAATATGCTGGCGGTACGGAGTGGCGCCTATCGCTGAGAAGTTGAGGGAAAGCCGTCTATGGTGGTGTGAATAGGGACTTCGTGCAGATAAAAAAAAAGCGAAACACAGGGTTTCGTTGAAAGTCGATGGTAAACAATTTATTGGGAGTCCTAGATTCTCTCCATATTGACCTCAAATAACGAGTCTCCATCCCGACCAAGCAAAAGGTCGCGCCAGTGGAGACAGAGCGCCTAAAGAACAGACCCTGCTACATTGTGGGACCAACTAGACATGTTCATAATGGGATGGACCCTCTATGGCATACAGTCACTGTAAAGAAACTTCTAGAGAAACAGACTACTGCGCGGAAGGTGTAAAACAAAGCATAGGGCGATAGGTAGAGAGGTGCTGAATGAAACGCATTTGGCTGTCAACATGGTAATCTGTAAAGCCTTCAGTGAATACCGTACAAGAATATTATCGAAAGAACTTCCACAAAACGCGAGGACATTCCGGCCGTATGTAAAGGCTGTTAATGGCACGTGATGACTGGGTGTTGTGTGATGTCCTTAGGTTAGTTGGGTTTAAGGAGTTCTAAGTTCTAGAGGACTGATGACCATAGATGTTAAGTCCCCTAGTGCTCAGAGCCATTTGGACCATTTTGTTAATGGCATCAAAGTTAGTATCCAGTCATTCATGGGCGAGACGGGATCTGAAGTCGAGGGTGGCAAAGTAAAAGCAGAAATGCTTAACTCTGTTTGGAAATGTCCCTTTAGAAAGAAAAATCCAGGAGTAATGTGCCAATTAGATTCTCGTGTCACTGGAAATATGACTGATACAGATACCAGTGTCAGGGTCATTGAGAAACAGTGAAATCGTTACCGATCTCCCAACCCAGATGATAGAATTGCTGAAAGGTTCAAAGAAAACTTGAGCTTACTTTCAAACACGTGCAATTATAGTTGGTGGTGACTTCAATTTACCCTCGATATGTTGGCGAAAACACATGTTTAAATCGGCAGGTAAACATAAAACATCATCCGAAATTGTGCTAAACGCATTTTCTGAAAATTATTTCGAGCAGTTAGTTCACGAATAGTAAAATCTAAAGAAATTCTGGTTGAATGTAAAGTATGCTATCGGCAAGACACAATCAATGCCTTCTCTGCGCCATAGCAATGGAAATACTGTCGATGACAGTGCTGCTAAGGCAGAGTTACTGAACACAACCTTCTGAAATTACTTCACCAAAGAAGACGAAGTAAATATTTCAGAATTCGAATCAAGAACAGATCCCAAACGAGTAACTTAGAAGTAGATATCCAGAGAAACGGAGTAACTTAGATCACTTGATAAAAGCAAGTATTCCGGTCCAGACTGTATACCGATTAGGTTCCCTTCAGAGTATGCTGATGCAATAGCTCCATAGTTAAAAATCATATACAGCCGCTCGCTCGACGAAAGATCCGGATCCAAAGACTGGAAAGTTACACAGGTCACACCAACATTCAGTACAGGCAATAGGAGATGATGCTGTCGTTTATCGTCTAGTAAAGTCATCAGAAGTGCAAAAAAAATTTCAAAAAGATTTAGAAAAGATACATGCGTGGTGCTAAAATTGGCAATTGACCCTAAATAATGAAATGTGTGAGGTCATCCACATGAGTGCTAAATCGAATTCGTTAAATTTCGGTTATACGTTAAATCAATCAAATCTAAAGGCCGTAAATTCAACTGAATACCTAGGAATTACAATTAAGAACAACTTAAATTGGAAGGACACGTAGAAAATGTTGTGGAGAAGGCGAACCAAAGACTACGTTTTATTGGCAGAGCACTTAGAAGATGCAACAGGTCTACTAAAGAGGCTGCCTGCTCTACGTGTGTCCGTTCTCTTTTGGAGTACAACTGTGCGGTGTGGGATCGACACCAGACAAGACTAACGGAGTACATCGAGAAAGTTCACAGAAGGGCTGCACTTTTTGTAAGATAGAGAAATAGGGGAGACAGTGTCACGGACATGAAAGGGGATTTGGGGTTGACATCATCAAAACAAAGGAGTTTTTCGTTGCGGCGGGATCGTCTCACGAAATTTCAATCACCAACTTTCTTCTCCGAATGCGAAAATATTTTACTGACACCGACCTACATAGGAGAACGATCATCATAATAAAATAAGGAAAATCAGAACTGGCACGGAAAGATGTAAGTGTTCGTTTTCTCCTCACGATTTTGGACAGTGGAATAGTAGAGAATTATTGTGATGGTGGTTCGATGAACACTCTTCTAGGCGCTTAAGTGTGATTTTCCGAATATCACTGTAGCTATAGAAGTAGATGAAAACTGAAAAAGATCCGAGGTCTGATGAAATATCTATCAGATTTATACAAAATTTGCTGCTGAATTAGCCCTTGCTTAACCGTAATACAGTGAAGATCAGTCGGATAAAAAACTATGACAATTGGCTGGGAGAAAGCACAAATCTCATTCATCTTCAAGAGGATCCGTAGAAGTTAACGTACAAAACTACCGTCCAGTATCCTTGAGATCTATTTGTTGCTACTCCGACAGCACATCGACAGCCCGAGGGCAAACGGCAAAGCCAGCAGTGGAAATATCCCACATCTCCCCCGCCAGAGAAATCCAAAGAGGTTCACACAAGTTCCGGTAAGTTTATGATGACCTCATTCTTCAATAGCAGGGGCCCTCTGCCCTTCCAGCTCCTCGAGCGTGGAACCACAAGTAATGGTCAGCGCTATGAAGACACTTGGCAGGAACTGCGAAGCGGGAGTAAGTCAAAACGCCCAGGAATGCTCTAGTTCGAAAACATGTTGTCGCACGATAATGCCCTCCCCCACACTGCCAATCAGACGAAGACTACGCTTCAGAGATTTGGTTGGGAAATATCGCAACATCCTCTGTACAGCCCGGATCTTTAAACGTGTGATTTTCACATCTTTGGCGATCCGAAAAAAGGCATAAGCGGACATCGGTTGCAGTCAGAAGGGGAAGCGCTAGGGTGGCTGCGGTTGTTTATCCGTCAGCATCCGACAACTTTAAATATTTATTTCTTGTCTTTCTTTGAAGACTATTAAAGGTGTTAATACAATTAGATTAAATATTTTTGGTTACAGAAGATAATACAAATTCAGTAAGATTTATCTTGTCTACAAGATAAACAGCCGTAAACAGTCGTTTAAGGAAAAACTGAAACGATGAAAGCCGGGAATTTTTAATGATGACGCAAAATGATCCTGTATGTGTTTCTGATACCTATCGACGAATCCTTGTCCCGCTTCTATTTTAAGAAATACTGCCAAATATGCTACACAGTGTGTTATATGATCATGTCTGACAATGTCCCTCGGTGCATTACGTGGTCCCACGTCCAGCCATATGAGGATACCTCCAGCATTGTCGAACACGATCATTTTTGTCGTCCAGTTGTTATTGCATAGGAAGGCATAATTTAGCATGGGCATACTGACCTCAAGATACTTGAACATCGTATTCACTGCTCAATGTTATTGTGACACTGTATTCCTCCCCCATGCACATCTTTTCAGGGGTGCATTTGGCCCTGACTTCATTTTCGTAGATGACAATGCGCGACCACAACGAAGAGCGCATGTGGAGTAGCTTTTGGAACGAGAGAATATTCGACGAATGGACCCGCCAGCCCGTTCCTCTAACTTAAATCCCATTGAGAATGTGTCGAATGCGCTGGTGAGACTACGAGGGTGAGTCAAATGAAAACCTTAAATATTTTTTTAAATATTATTTATTGTGCAGAAGTGGTACAAAGCTATACCACTTTTCAACATAATCTCCCCCACGCTCAATGCAAGTCCTCCAGCGCTTACAAAGTGCATAAATTCTTTTGGTAGTCCGCACAACCACTCATGCACCACGTGGCGTACCTCTTCATCAGAATGGAACTTCTTTCCTTCCATTGCGTCTTTGAGTGGTCCAAACATTTGGAAATCACTTGGGGCAAGGTCTGGTGAGTATGGTGGATGAGGAAGACACTCAAAATGCAGGGCTGCGATTGTTGCAACTGTTGTACGGGCAGTGTGGGGCCTTGCATTGTCATGTTGCAAAAGGACATCTGCTGACAGCAATCCACGTCGCTTTGATTTGATTGCAGGCCGCAAATGATTTTTTAGGAGAGCTGGGTATGATGCACTAGTGGCAGTGGTTCCTCTTGGCATGTAATGCTCCAAAATGACGCCTTTTTCGTCTCAAAAGAGAGTCAGTATAACCTTCCCTGCTGATGGTTCTGTTCGAAACTTCTTTGGTTTTGGTGATGAGGAATGGCGCCGTTCCTTGCTCTTTCTCTTCGTTTCTGGTTGGTGGAAGTGAACCCAGGTTTCGTCCTCAGTAACGATTCTTGCAAGGAAGCCATCACCTTCTCGTTCAAAGCGCCGAAGAAGTTCGTCACAAGCATCAACACGTCGTTCTCTCATTTCAGCTGCCGTGGCACCCGTTTTGCAGACACTTTGTGAAACTGGAGCACATCATGCACAGTGTGACGGCTGACCTGAGACTAATCTGTAAACATGCTGCAACATCATTCAGTGCCACTCGGCGGTTTTCCTTCACTGTGGCTTCAACTACTGCAATGTTCTGTGGAGTCACAACTCGTGTCTGACCTGTAATAGAAGCACCTTCCACTGAAGTGACACCATTCGCGAACTTCCTACTCCATTCGTAGACTTGATGCTGTGACAAACATGCATCACCGTACTGAACCTTCATTTGTCGACGAATTTCAATAGGTTTCACACCTTCACTACGCAGAAACCGAACAACAGAACGCTGTTCTTCCCTGGTGCAAGTCGCAATTGGGGAGGCCATCTTTATACTGATACTGCGGCGATATGTGTGCATCTGCACTATGCTGCCACCTACAGGCCATTCTGCACACTGCTTGTAGCATGCTTACCAACTGACACGATAACGGCGCAAAATTTCGATTTGTTATTACAAATTTAAGGTTTCCATTTGACTCACCCTCGTACCATAACACGTCCACATGCACCAATGACCATCTAGCAGTTGTCAGCCGCACCGGTGGTGGAATCGAACGTCCTGCTACAAGAATTAATTACCAACCTTGCAGTCAGCACAGAAGCGAGTATTAGAGCATGCATTTCCGTCCGTGGTGATCACACACCCCACTGAGAACCTTGCCTCGCATTTTGTCATGTCCAGAGGACTATCACAAATCGTGGTGACTTCAGTATAATTACTCTCTTTGAATGAAACTGTGATTCCTTTCTGTCTCACTGAATATTTCTTTCAGTAATTTTCTGCCCTATACTGTAGCAGTTCTTTCAATGTTTAGTCCCAGTTTTATCGAGCTATGTTACTTGGCAGTAACATAACATGTGAAAGCTATTTTTGTGATTAAGGTTTACACGCCAGTGTGCATGTTCTCATTTGCTCAGTTCTGACTCAAATCCGTTTCCCTTTGTAAACTTGTTTGAATCCACAAACTTTATATTGCGATAATACTTCCCGATTAGTAACAGTATCGGGAGGAACAATGTTGTTGTGATAATTCTTTGTCCGTTACGATGTTCCCCGTTTAACAAAACGACTCTTTGTCACAGGTAAGATTAAGCTTTCCTTCCTACTTACTAGACTGACGGACGAAAACGTCGCTCAGATGTAAAATTCGTTTAGTGAGGGAAGAGCTGAGTATCTGTCTGGGAAACCCTAAGCTTACCTAATGCGTAAAGACTGACGTTGTGTGGAGGAGACGAGAAGACATGTTTGTGGGAAGCCCGGCCTAGCTACTACGCTGTTGAGGAATTCCGTCTGGAGATAATGCAAGGGCTCTATGGCGCACTCACTTGTCCATATTCATTAGGTAACTAGATCTAAAGCTACCCGACGTAGTAGTAGCGGAACGGGACGTGGACAAACAGTGGAAGAAGTGCCACTACGTGTGTGATGTGGCAAGCGAGCATTTCTTATTGAGTAGCTAATCATTAGACATCGTTACTACAAAAGTCAACTAGGTGCAAGTATAATAATTACTGAGGATCAAATAATTTAATATCGCTCATTCACGTTTGTTACACGTGTTAGTTCGAGTACTACGGGAACTGAATGCAACCTGCTTGCCAACAGCACACGTCACACTCGGGTCGTCACCTATGCGAGTGTTAGCCAAGCCTGGCAGCACTTAACGTCGGTGACAAAGACAATCAAATGGATGGTCTGAGTATGATGCACAGACATGATCAATGGCTACTCGTTCCTGCCGCTTCCAATATACACTGATAAGCCAGAACATTAATACCACCTACTAATAGCCGGTATGTCCACGTTTGGCACGGATAACAAAAAAAATAAAACGTTCAAATGTGTGTGAAATCTTATGGGATTCAACTGCTAAGGTCATCAGTCCCTAAGCTTACACACTACGTAATCTAAATTATCTTAAGGACAAACACACACACCCATGCCCAAGGGAGGACTCGAACCTCCGCCGGGATCAGCCGCACAGTCCATGACTGCAGCGCCTCAGACCGCTCGGCAAATCCCGCGCGGCGCACGGATAACAGCTGCAACGCTTTGGGGTATGAAAGCAATAAGGTCTTGCTACGTCGCTGAAAGAAGTTGGTACTCAATTTTCACACAAAGTCACCTAATTCCCGTAAAATCCGGAAAGGGGACGAGGAGCTCTTACACCACATTCCAGATGTGTTCGACTGGGTTCACAGCTAGCGAGTTGAGAGGGCCAGTGCATCAATTGGAACTCTCCACTGTGTTCCTCGAATCACTGTGTCACACTCCTGGCCTTGTGACACGGTGCATTGTCGTGTTGGAAAATGCCTTTGCTCTCGGGAAACATGATCGTCATGAAGGGCTGTACGTGGTCTGCAACCAGTGTGCGATACTCCTTGGCCGTCATGGTGCTTTGCACGAGCTCCACTGGACCCATGGATCCCCACGTTAATGTTTCCCAGAGCATAATACGAAAGCCTGCGCCAGCTTGTCTCCGTCCCGCAGTATAGATGTCAAGGAGCTGTTCCCCCCGGTGTCCTGGTGTTGACATTGGCACATGCATGGGCCGTCGGCTGCGGAGGCCCATCGTTAGGTGTGTTCGGTGCACTATGTGTTCAGACACACTTGTATTCTGCCCAGAGTTAAAGTCTGATGTCATTTCCGCCACATTTCTCCGTCTGTCCTGTTTCCGCCACTCTGCCCAGCCCAAGACGTCCGACGTCTGTAACGAGGGGTGGCCGCCTAACCCCACGACGTCTGAATATGGTCTCATCATGTCTTGAAGACACGCACCGCAGCACTTCTCCAACACTTGACAAGTTGCGGGCCATCAGAATCTGCCCTCTGTGAAACTCACTGTCAGATAGATCGCTCACCTTCCCCATTCCAGACACGGACAGCACGCTCACTGATACTACATACGCCGTGCGTGTGTCTGACTAGCAGTCATTCCTCGCCAGGTGACGCTGCTATCTCCTGGATGGGTTGATATCGATAGTAGGTTGGTAGTCATAATGTTCTGGCTGATCAGCGAAAGCAGTAGCTGTACACAATGGTATCATGTTTCTTTGTATTCCAGGGGCATATGCAATCAATACAAAAGGAAGATGTGCAAATATGAGAAACATCCTTAGTGGAGTATATTATGCGAGATACCAACAGGAAATTTGTAGGGATTTTAAAGTTATTGTCGCATTATTAGGACTGCAATGTGGTTTCACCAAGTACTGGTGTTTCCTTCGCGAGTGGAATACCCATGCTAGGAATAAAACTATCCGTAGAAACGTTGGCCAAAGAGACAATAATTAACTGCTGGAATGAAAAGTGTTATGCATGAACCCTTCATAGAGTCAAGAAAAACTTTGCTCCTGACGCTACATGATGAACTGGAGTTCACAAAGAACTATTCAAAAAGTTTAAATGTAAATGTTTCTAAATACACTTACTTATGTAAGAAGTTTTCTAGGAATAGTTTAGAAAAAGTGGAAAAAGGTGTGTTTATTGGTTCACAGGCCAGAGAACTTTTTAATGACGCTCAGTTTCAATTAATGCTAAAACGCAAAGAGAAAATAGCAGGGTAATTCTTTAAAATTCTAATGCACTCGTGTTAATAGGTACAGTATAAATCGTCACTAAAAACGTATTTTTGGCAATCGCATTTAGATTTCTTCCCGTCAAAATATGTGGTAAGAGCGTTGAAAATGGTTAACGCTTCCTCCATGGTATTTCACTGAGGGGAATAGAGTGTTGCCATGTTAAGGAATTATTGCTGGATAGTGAACACGCGCCCTCCCACAATACAGTGTCACATGCGGGTCAAAAAGAAAGGCTCTTAGAACATTTGATATTTTTTCATATTTTCTTGTATGGTCCGCACAGTACACATTATTACCTCAAAAATGAGAGCCAGTCAACGCATTTAAGCTTCATGTTTGGTTTTTGTGAAGTAAAAACATATAATATTCAACTTTTCAAATTTTTCTAGTATAGTATCAGCAGATAGCGTGTTTATGGAGAAAAAAAAAATGTAAAGGGAATAACATGTGTCGGTGTACAGTTCTTGATCACTAATCCTTGGAATGAACTCCAACCCTCTTGTCAGTGTATCATGGAGTGGGGGTTTACGACAGTAGTGATAGTTTACAGAAATGCGAAGTCTCAACCTTTACATCTTTTAGTTCCGTACAGCCACGCTCATTTTCCTGCGATTCACAGAAGGTAAACGATATTTGCTAGTTTCCCTGTGATTCGATCTATTGATTGAAGCTTATCCGTTTCTTTCTAGAAATGCTTTTCTCATGATGTGTTCATACATACCGCATGCACTTCCACGGAATACTTTCGTCTCAAATTGTTTTACACAAGCTGTTTTCCTATTAACTTTCCGCTCAACTGTATGTGTTGTTTACTTCATTTGTAATCGATTTCGAAGCCTTTTATCGCGACATATTTAGGCAGTTAGGCACAGTTATCGAAGTTAAGTACGCCAGCAAATATATTTTGTTGTCCTACCACAGCATCCTGCAACGTGGAAAAGGTACGACTGTCGTATAAACTACACTGGAGGATGCTGTGGTCCACGTTCAAGATGTACTTGCAGACGTATTTAATTTCGATAACTGTGCCTAAGTGCCTCAAGATGAAACCGTAAAAGGCTTTGAAATCGATTACAAACAAAGTAAATAAGAAATATAGGTAAATGGAAAATCAGTATGAAAATAATTTCTGTACTCCAAAGAAAAGAATTTTCAGTTGAAGTTCCCATTATTCAGCGTCACGGAAGCAACAAGACTTTAGTCTCACTTTCGCTTGGAATGTGAACCTTACGAACCGTCACATATTATTTGTGGGAAGCAAACTGTTCAGCATGAGACGTCGTAGCTTCAAAGACTTCACTATTTGTCTGCAGGTGAGTCAATATTTGAGGTTTCGAAACGGTGCCAGGTACGCTGCAGCGGGGGGAACGGAGTTTCCCCAACAGAGGCGTCAAGCGTCTTCAAGGTGCCCACATCCAGCAAGGACAAAGTGGTCAGCAACAAAAGGCGAAGAAGAAAATGGTGCCAAAGGGCATTTCACGGAGACGGGAGTTGTGAAATCATGTGACACCTTTGAGTCTATGAATATCCCCAGTATTTTTCCCAGAAATGAAGCTGCACATGGCTTTCCTACAGTGACGAATATTTGCTGTGGAGCCTGAACAAGCGATTATTAAAAGAGTACACTCGAAACGTCACTGGTCGCGAAACTTCTGCGGCGTCCACCGTAAGACGGTTGTAAAGCACGTCGGTGCTCTAAAGAGAAGAGCTGAACACCTGAAACCTTTATAGCTGGTTTGTGCTACGTTCTCTCAGCTTCAGAGAGCGTACGTATGCAGTAAGGTCACATAATTATGTTGTATAATGGAAACACTGCAGCCAGTCACATTTTCGTCAAATCACTGCTTTATTTTACGGTTACCGGTTTCGAGTCTCACCACATTAGGCAGCACGTGTATCTACATTCATAGTTAGCGAACCACTGTGAAGTGGCAGACGTTACTTTGCGTTGTATCAGTTACTATGGCTAAATAGTGTAAGTGTAATATTGTCTTCGCGATCCCTGCGGAAGCGATATGCTGGGGTTTGTAGTATGATCCTAGATTCCTCACTTAAAGCTGGTTCTGGAAATTTTCTAAGTAAGCTTTCAGGGGATCGTCTGTGTATCTTCAAGCATTTCCCAAACCTTTTTTTCATCTTCTCCGTGGCGCTGTTCCATGGGTCAAAGAAACCTATGACCATTTGTGTTGCTCTTCCTTGTATAGTTCATTATCTCCTGTTAGTCCTATTTCGAACGGGTCCCAATGAGCAATATCCTGGGATGGCTCGCAGGAATGTTTTGTAAAAAATCTCCTTTGTAGACTGATTGCATTTCCCTAGTATTCTGCCAACGAATTGAGGTCTGACACCTGTCTTAACTGCGAGTTAGCATATGTGATCGTTGCATTTCATATACACTAATTGTTAAACGTAATGACCGATCCTGTCACTCATTGGTACTTCAGTAGTAGGATGCTACGTTTTTTCGTATTTTGAAGTGCAAAATTTTGCATTCCTGAACAATTAAAGCTAGTTGCCAATCTATGCACTACTTCGAAGTTTGATAATTGTATGGCTGAATAAAGGTTTCCAGAAACTACTGCAACCAGTCACCATTACTTACAGTTATTATCATCCGTTGATTTATTTCTGGTGCACACGTTATTGTGGAAAACCTAATGTATGTTATCTAGCAACGTTAATTTTGTAGCACATCGCAAATTTAGCCACAGGTAGCAACTCCCACATGGCAGTAAGTATATTTCGATTTATTTTATATTCATTATGTGCTATTTACAAAATCTTTCAAACTAAGAGTTTAACATGATATTTCATTTACAGTTTTAGAACTGAAACTACGTTTCACAATTTTCTTTTTGCTAAATAAACATTGATCATTGGTTCTCCATTAAATGTGTGCACAAGGAATACACCAACGGACACTAATAACTACAAGTAATGCCTTTAAGTCAATCTCATAATATTCTCGTCACATTTAGGGCTTACATGTTTCATTTTTACATTTTGCCATAGCTAAATGACGTCCACCATTTGATGCTGAATTGCTAGATGATCAAAACCGGTCGTGTTAAATAATAGTTGAAGAGCTACAAAAGGTAGCTGGTTGCAGCAACTTCTGGAAACCTTTGTCCATCGCAGGCGGTGTGTTCCACATCTAAAATTGATAACCGTTTTCTATGGCTGCATGTCTGTGCAGTTTTTTTCAGAGAGTACTTCATTATAAATAACTGCATCATCTGCGAAAAGCTGAGGTTAATGGTTCGAATGGCTCTGAGCACCATGGGACTTAAATTCTGAAGTCATTAGTCCCCTAGGACTTACAACTACTTAAACCTAACTACCCTAAGGACATCACATACATCTATGCCCGAGCCAGGATTCGAACCTGCGACCGTAGCGGTCGCACGGTTCCAGACTGTAGCGCTTAGAACCGCTCGGCCACTCCGGCCGGCTGCTGAGGTTACTTTTAATACTTTTACAAGGTCACTAATAAACAATATGAACAGAAAGTGTCTCAACACACTTCTCCGAGGCACACTTGAAATTATTTCCACATCTGTCGATGCCTCTCCATCCACGATAACAACATATTGCAGAAATCATGTTACATTTCTCCTGCAGTGTTATGCGAAGCAATATTAAGTAATAAATACAAACATATGGGAAATATAGGTTTGTTTTTTGGCTATCTTCGGCAGTAATTTTTTTATCAGTTACTGCTTGGCTTCTTCCAGTCTCAATGTACTGCAGTTTAAGAGTATGTTAACACAAGAAGCATTTCGTTTCTATCGATTGATGAGACTCTGTCAATAAAAACGAAACACGTCTGGCATAAATTTCTATTCAATTGTAATATGGTTAAGACAGAAAAAGTAATAACTGTAAAAACAAAATAAGACCTCAATAACGACTCGTTCCTAAAAAGTAAAAAGTTAAATGAGATTAGATGGCGATATTGGTGAAGAATATGAACAGCATTATAACATGTGGAAATGCAAAAACGAATTTCTACAAGTAATTTTTTTTTGTCGGGCTCGGGATGTGGTATCACACAAGATTATGATAGCAATAGAGACAACATAGTAGAAAACTTGGAAACATATGTGGAACAACAAACAGGTGCTCGAAAACAAGAGACACAAAATAACACGAATGAAGAGATGTAAAGTAATGGCCGTCCTGACACTATTCTACGGTGAGACGTCGGTCATTTACAAACGAAAAGAAAGTAAGATCTAGGCAGATGAAGAGAGATTTCTTATGGATGTGAAAGCCTGTATGAGAGTAGACAGATTAAGAAACAG
The DNA here is from genome assembly GCF_023897955.1 of Schistocerca gregaria. Taxonomy (NCBI): domain Eukaryota; kingdom Metazoa; phylum Arthropoda; class Insecta; order Orthoptera; family Acrididae; genus Schistocerca; species Schistocerca gregaria. Next base: position 198,121,497 of record NC_064931.1, on the reverse strand, counting down.
CAATGTTAGGATGGAATTAAGCATACTCAATGTAACAAAAAAAACTGGAAACAACAGAGGAGGCTGGAGTGAACATCTCGAAAGAAAGTGCAATGGCAGATTACCCTACAAAGTCGGAAGTTATAATCTGGTAAGACGAAGTCGTCTGGGAGCGCCGAGGAAGAGAGATGGGCACCGTAAAAGTAAAAGGTTTAACATTTGAAGAGTGGAAGAAGAAGAAGACGAAGAAGAGAAAGAAGAGGACGGAGGAGGAAGAGGTGAAGCAAAATTTACGGAACCTTTGCGAATGAATAATCGAGTGTAAGTAAAGCAGATGATGCAGAGGCAACTACCATTTCTAGAATGGAAAGAGATTTTGAAGATTCGAAGATTGGAAGTAAACTTCTGTGAGAACAAGAATAAAGGTATCCACCGTTTCCTTAAATCGCTTAAGGCAAATATCAGGATGAATTTTTGCTAACGGGACTTGATGTATTGCCTTCCCCGTCCTCCATCACTCCGCAAAGGCTGGAGCATCAGTGGAACAACTTTTTCAGCGATTCAAATGGAACGTGAAGGTTCACAATCAGAAAATGTCAGATTTCTTACCGAGAGCCTTCAGCTTATTCCCATACATGAAGAAGCGGTGATCCAACGACATGTTACCTCAATGTGCGACAAGACCTGACACCCAGGATTTACAGAGGGCATGAGAAAGCTGGTACAGCGTTACAACAAATGTCTCAATGGCGATTTTTTTTGAAAACCAGTCAATATGCGAATGTTAGAGTCTGTACTTCAGCCATTTCTCATATTTACACTCGTTCTAATTACCGGCTCTATCTGAAGTTGAAGAAAAGGTACCATTGTTGTATGCATGATTTGTTAATTAGTCTACAACAGGCTGCAGCATTGCTACTACAAGAGAAATTGCGTAATATGCACAATATGTGAACATTGTCACTGGGACAGAACCTCGTAAGGCTATTTAGTAGCTCATTATAGATTTGTTGAATGTTGACAAACTACTTCCTAATCGAAAAAGCCCGTTTACAAATCAGTTTCCTTCCGCAAGAACGAGCGCGTAAATGTGCATGCGTGTGTGTGTGTGTGCATGTGTGTGTGTGTGATCACGCACTGATGAGCCAATACATTATGACCACTTGCTTAATAGCTTGTTGGTCCACATTTGGAAAGTAATACATCTGAGATTCCGCGTGGCTTGAATTTAATAAAACCTTTTTCGGTTTCCACAGGTATCTGGTACCCAACGTCGACGCATAGATCACTCAATTTCCAGAAGTTGCGGGTGGTTGGTTTGTGGGTGTGGAGCTGCCGCCTGATAGCGTCCCAGATGTTTTCCATCGGCTTCGAGATCAAACGAATTTGGTGGCCAAGACATCAACGTTAGTTCACTATAATGTTCCTCAAACCACTGTAGCACTTTTCTGGCCTTGGTAGACGGATAATTATCCTACTGGAAGATGCCACCGCCATCGGGAGGGGTTGCAGGTGATCCGCAATAATGTTCACTTAGTCCACAACCCTCATGGTGTCTTCGATTACTACCACAGGTGCCATGGAAATCCAGGTGAATGCCCCCCCCCCCCCAAATAGCATAATACTATCCCTGCCGACGTGCGTTCATGGGGCGATGCACATTTCGAGCAACCGTTCGCCCGGTTTACCGAGTTTCCGAACACGACCATCAACCTGGTATAGCATGATGCCTGATTAATCAGACCAGATGTCATGTTTCCACTTTTAGACGAAACAGATTTTATAATCCCGTACCCACGGGAGTTAAAATTGACAATGTTGTTAGGCCACTATGGGAACACGTAGCGGTCGTCTGGTGCCTAAGCCCATGTTCAACATGTGTCTGCAATAGTACTGTACTCTGTGTTCAGATATGCCACATGTTGCCGGCTGCCTACCTTGGCGGTGGGCAAGTCTCCGTCCTCCAAATTCTGCGACGAGGTATGGGCGGAAACACCTTGTCGCCTACTTGTGGTTTCATCGTCCTTCAACTTCTTTATATAGGTGCTTTCGACAGTAGGACAGAAATGCAGACGAGGTCAGCCGTTACCAAGACGCTCATTCCAACGTGGCGTGCCATATCAATTTCCCCTTTGTGACAGTTGCTTACGTAGTGAATTTCCCCAGTATGGCCCGTTTCCTCGCTACAATGATTCCAGTTCGTCTTTGCTCAAGTTGTGTACACTGAAAACTGGTGTAGGCATGCTTATTCAAATACAGAGACATGTAAACATGCGGAATGCGGCACAGCGGTAGACGACGCCTATGTAACACAACAAGTGTCTGGCGCAGTTGTTAGATAGCTTTCTGCTCCTACAATGGCAGGTTATGAAATTTAAGTGAGTTTGAAGGTAGTGTTATAGTTGGTGCACGAGTGATGGGACACAGCATCTCCGAGGTAGCAATGAAGTGGGGAGTTTCCCGAACGACCATTTTACGAGTGTACCAAGCATATCAGAAATCCGGTAAAACATCAAATTTCCGATATCGCTGCGGCCAGGCAAAGATCCTGCAAGAACGGGACCAACGACGACTGCAGAGAATCGTTCAACGTGACAGAAGTGCAAACCTTGCACAAATTGCTGCAAATTTCACTGCTTGGCCACCAACAAGTGTTAGCGTGCGAACCACTCAATGAAGCATCATCGATGTGAGCTTTCGGAGCCGAAGGGCCACTCGTGTACCCTTGATGAATGCACGACACAAAGCTTTACGCCTCGTCTGGGCCCGTCAACACAGACATTCGACTGTTGATGACTGGAAACATGTTGCCTGGTCGGACGAGTCTCGTTTCAAATTGTACCAAGCGGATGGAAGTGTACGGGTATGGAGACAGGTCATGAAGCCATGGACCATGAATGCCAGCAGGGTTGTTCAAGCTGGTGGAGACTTTGTAATGGTGTGGGGAATGTGCAGTTGGAGTGATACGGGTCCCCTGACAAGTCTAGACACGATTATGACAAATGATACGTATGTAAGCATCCCGTCTGAGCACCTGCATCCATCCATTTCTACAGTGCATTCCGACGGTCTTGGGCAATTCCAGCAAGACAATGCGACGCCGCACACGTCCAGAATTCTTACAGAGTGGCTCCAGGAGCACTCTTCTGCTGGCCACCAAACTTCCCAGACATGAACATTATTGAACATACACTCCTGGAAATGGAAAAAAGAACACATTGACACCGGTGTGTCAGACCCACCATACTTGCTCCGGATACTGCGAGAGGGCTGTACAAGCAATGATCACATGCACGGCACAGCGGACACACCAAGAACCGCGGTGTTGGCCGTCGAATGGCGCTAGCTGCGCAGCATTTGTGCACCGCCGCCGCCAGTGTCAGCCAGTTTGCCGTGGCATACGGAGCTCCATCGCAGTCTTTAACACTGGTAGCATGCCGCGACAGCGTGGACGTGAACCGTATGTGCAGTTGACGGACTTTGAGAGAGGGCGTATAGTGTGCATGCGGGAGGCCGGGTGGACGTACCGCCGAATTGCTCAACACGTGGGGCGTGGGGTCTCCACAGTACATCGATGTTGTCGCCAGTGGTCAGAGGAAGGTGCACGTGCCCGTCGACCTGGGACCGGACCGCAGCGACGCACGGATGCACGCCAAGACTGTAGGATCCTACGCAGTTCCGTAGGGGACCGCAACGCCACTTCCCAGCAAATTAGGGACACTGTTGCTCCTGGGGTATCGGCGAGGACCATTAGCAACCGTCTCCATGAAGCTGGGCTACGGTCCCGCACACCGTTAGGCCGTCTTCCGCTCACGCCCCAACATCGTGCAGCCCGCCTTCAGTGGTGTCGCGACAGGCGTGAATGGAGGGACGAATGGAGACGTGTCGTCTTCAGCGATGAGAGTCGCTTCTGCCTTGGTGCCAATGATGGTCGTATGCGTGTTTGGCGCCGTGCAGGTGAGCGCCACAATCAGGACTGCATACGACCGAGGCACACAGGGCCAACACCCGGCATCATGGTGTGGGGAGCGATCTCCTACACTGGCCGTACACCTCTGGTGATCGTCGAGGGGACACTGAATAGTGCACGGTACATCCAAACCGTCATCGAACCCATCGTTCTACCATTCCTAGACCGGCAAGGGAACTTGCTGTTCCAACAGGACAATGCACGTCCGCATGTATCCCGTGCCACCCAACGTGCTCTAGAAGGTGTAAGTCAATTACCCTGGCCAGCAAGATCTCCGGATCTGTCCCCCATAGAGCATGTTTGGGACTGGATGAAGCGTCGTCTCACGCGGTCTGCACGTCCAGCACGAACGCTGGTCCAATTGAGGCGCCAGGTGGAAATGGCATGGCAAGCCGTTCCACAGGACTACATCCAGCATCTCTACGATCGTCTCCATGGGAGAATAGCAGCCTGCATTGCTGCGAAAGGTGGATATACACTGTACTAGTGCCGACATTGTGCATGGTCTGTTGCCTGTGTCTATGTGTCTGTGGTTCTGTCAGTGTGATCATGTGATGTATCTGACCCCAGGAATGTGTCAATAAAGTTTCCCCTTCCTGGGACAATGAATTCACGGTGTTCTTATTTCAATTTCCAGGAGTGCATATGGGATGCCTTGCAACGTGCTGTTCAGAAGAGATCGCCACCCTTCGTACTCTTCCGGATTTATGGACAGCCATGCAGGATTCATGGTGTCTGTTCCCTCCAGCACTACTTCAGACATTAGTCGAGTCCATGTCACGTCGTGTTGCGGCACTTCTGCGGGCTCTCGGGGGCCCTACACTATGTTAGACAGTTTCCTTGGCTCTTCAGTGTACTTTCTTAACGCGTCACGTATTCGCAATACTACCAGGTACCATTCAGTCCCTCGGTGTGCGCTCGTCGTAATGTTTTGGTTCATCAGTGTGTATGCTGCTGTCTAAATCGTTTCGGGACAATGTTCCAGCAATAAGTCACTGAAGACACTACCTTCCCCCCGCCCCCCTCTCCTTAAAAAAAAGAAAAACAATATAATTTTTTTCAAAATATTCAGATAATACTAAGGAGACTGCCTACATTACGCTTGTCCGTCCTCTTTTAGAATACTGCTGCGCGGTGTGGGATCCGTACCATGTAGGACTGACGGAGCACATCGAAAAAGTTCAAAGAATGGCAGCACGTTTTGTATTATCGCGAAATATGGGAGAGAGTGCCACAGAAATAATAGAGGATTTGGGCTGGATGTCATTAAAAGAAAGGCGTTTTTCGTTGCGACGGAATCTTCTCACGAAATTCCAATCACCAACTTTCACCTCCGAATGCGAAAATATTTTGTTGACAGCGACCTACATAGGGCGGAACGATCATCACGATAAAATAAGGGAAATCAGAGCTCGTACGGAATGATATAGGTGTTCATTGTTTCCGCGCGCTATACGAGACTGGAAAATAGAGATTTGTGAAGGTGGTTCGATGAACCTTCTACCAGGCACTTAAATGTGATTTGCAGAGTACCCATGTAGATGTAGGTGTAGATGTAGATACTTCCAGATTCTAAAACTAGGTTTGTGAGTTTCCATTTGCATGTCGGATCTTTTAAATTCACTTAAGAAATGAACTCGGCATCATCTGTTGATGTACTGGGAAAGTGACTAAGTTGCTAATAATGTGCTTCAGATTACTCAGAACAGACAAACGTACTATAACAGAAAATTGTTCTGAACATTTATGACACGTTAAACTCAACAGGAAGCGCTTTTTCTTCTGCAACTCCTTACTCATCACATCATCCCTTTTTTGGGTCTATTATAATCGTAGACTAGTGCGATTTTTTTGTATTATTTATGAAAATGTCTTTAGTCCTACAACATAGAAGAGGACATCCAGTGGAGTTACTACTAACAGGACATTGATAATAGCAGAATAAACAGCGTAGAATAATAATAAATCTACTGGGCATAGTCCATATTAATGTGTCTGATTATGCCTGGATGAAAGAAAGAGACAAATATACCATGTTTTGATTAGCAGAGCTCAAACAGCACAGTGTGACTAATGTACGCGTAAGTTGTGAAACTTATTTCAGCTAACGGGTTGAAATATAAAGAAACATCTGAGAGGGCAGCGAACGAAAGCAAAGTCGGCAAGAAGTGCTGCCAGAACACTAAATATATTTTTAGAGCAGCTTTAACTGACACTTCGCCTCACGGACGTAGACAAAGTGCTGTATTTACTCTGCGTCTTCAGCGCCAAGACAAACCACCTTAGCGCTTGTTGGCAACGTCTGAGTACGCAGCTAAAAACTTTTTTAATAGCATGACTCAAATAACCCGGCAGACGAGACGAAAAGAAACGGTCTCCTGGCGTGTAACACCTATGATGGACACAAATACGCTAGCAACCAAATTCATCCGATTTCAGAAAATCTGTTGGGATAAGTAAAAGAGCAAGCTATTCTCGAAGTAAACCTTACCGAAATATGTTGAGGTGTGGAATGTTGAACGACTGAGATATTGCACTATCAACAGGTGTGTTTCAAAAGCAAAATTTCATTAAATAACATGCGGATATTTTGACGATTTAAGGTAACTATGGTACCCACCTCAGTAGTTGCCATTGGTTGCTCTGAAAACTATCTGTTTTTAAAACAACTGAAGTTTTGGTATATGTGCGAATTGTTCAGGGGAAAGCAGCTATCAGAACAGCGTACAATGATAACGCAGCTAAATTTCGGCCGGTGACCTCAAAACCATGAAGTTATTCATTTTAGACGCTATACTCTCAGGTCAAACATATTTGGCTGTGACTACTGCAATGTCCTCATCGAACCCCTTTTTGGCAGCCGCATCTGTGAGACAGTAATAAACTCTCAGCAGATATTTTTCTGTATTTTTTTTTAATTTACCGCTCAACCAAGAGCGAACCGATTTGTGACAGAGCGTTGTAACAGTAAAAAAAAAAAGTGTAATTGGAGTTTCATGCCCCGTAGACATTGTTTTCACTGGGAAGGAGGAAGGAAGGAAGATTAGGATTGAAAGTCCTGTCGACATCTAGGTCATTAAAAACGGAGCACACGCTCGGATTGTTTCAAGGGTGTGAAAAGAAATCGGCCGTGCCCTTTCAAAGAAACCATCCCGGAACTTGCCTGGAGCGATTTAGTGGAACCACGGAAAATCTAAATCTGGATGGCCGTATGCAGATTTGAACCGTTGTCCTCGCGAATGCGTGTCCATTGTGCTAATGACTGCGCCACCTCGTTCGATTTATAATCACTGGGAAAGCGACAGTAGCTCTGGTGGACAAGAAATCATCGTGGCCTTTTTTTTCCTTTAAGGAACTAGCCCGGCACTTGCATAAAGTGTTTTCCAGAAACCAAGGAAAACCAAACTGGGATGGCTGGACAGGGTTTCGAAAGTTGTTCATTCAGAATACTATTTTATTCTTTTAACTACTGTGCCATCTGCATTAAAAAATCACGTCAAATTAGTATACAGTCGCAGAGTTATTCCTCAAAGTTCAGTCTTAGGCAGAGAGAAAAATAACCAGCTGTGTGCACGTCCGTAATCGGACACCAAACTCTAAGGCTTTGACTGAAGAGTTTATCTTTAACCCAAAGCTGTGCTACAAAGACAACATCTCTACCTATATAGTACTAAAACATTCTCCAGTGCCTCTTGCACTCCATCCATTCGGCTTTAAAATGAGCTACTCACTGCAGTAGGGTAGCTTTCCTTTAGGTATATCCAGTTCAGTGGTCTTCTAACCCAACGAAGCACAAGCAAGACTGCAACACTTCACGTCATTCTCCCTATTTATTTCCCTCCCTCCCTTCTTTTCCTTACTCCCGTTCCTTCTTCTTCATCTTCAGGTAGCATCCTTACTAGTAATAAATCATTACTTCAAAATTTGTGTTGAATAATGAGTAAGAGAATTTTGTAATTGCACACGGTTGTGGCTCGACGAAAGAGCCGGAAGCTGATTTCGGAAGAGGGGACGGAAAATCCAACGCACGGGCCAGTCTACGAGGGAGCAGAGAGTGCGAACACAGTGTAGAGACTAGCACGGAGAAAAATACAAAAACGACCAACGCGAGCGACTGAACAGCTAACCACGCGGGAACAGAGCACGGCACCAGGCGAAGGCTAGGTGCGAGGTTGTGGACCGATGGGTCCACTCTATCAGGTGAACTCCTGGATTAGTGGTTCTGCCCATACAATGCTTCGAGAGCGCCATACGTGTCAGATTTCTGCAACACTCTGCCGCGAGACCCACACCATCGTATCTGCGTTCATATCGATGTCCGCTGGCGGGGATACTAAAGAGAAACTCGCCGCAATGCAGCAAATTCTCATATGTGTCTAAGTAACGAAGTGTATAACAGATGATAACCTACGTACAGACCAAATTTACTTCTGGCTCTGCTAAATGTTCAAATGTGTGTGAAATCTTATTGGACTTAACTACTAAGGTCATCAGTCCCTGAGCTTACACACTGCTTAACCTAAATTATCCTAAGGACAAGCCGTGCGGTTCTAGGCGCTACAGTCTGGAACCGAGCGGCCGCTACGGTCGTAGGTTCGAATCCTGCCTCCGGCATGGATGTGTGTGATGTCCTTAGGTTAGTTAGGTTTAATTAGTTCTAAGTTCTAGGCGACTGATGACCTCAGAAGTTAAGTCGCATAGTGCTCAGAGCCTAAGGACAAACACACACACCCACGCCCAAGGGAGGACTCGAACCTCCGTCGGGACCAGCCGCGCAGTCCATGACTGCAGCGCCTCAGACCGCTCGGCTAATCCCGCGCGGCTATGGCTCTACTGAAAGAGCACTAGGTTGTGGACCACACGTCCATGCTGAGAACGGTCCTGCAAGAGTTTGATAAAATGTCATGACATATACCTAATATTACTCAGGGTCACTTTTGACATTCACTACAGCCAGTATCTTCTGGAGATCAATGTATTAAAATCTTGAATGGTGGTCAATGAGTTTTTTTCGAATCCTTCGCAAACTGGTATAATTCCATAAGGTCCTCTAGAGATGAGAAATGGATCAATAATTTTTTTTACAAATCAGTATAATGAAACTTCAATATGGCGGTTCGGGAAGCATGGGAATGTGTGTTTTATTATCCTCACGAGCGTCGAACATATCTTAAAAGTTTCAGCGCCATGAACGGAGACATTATCATCTTGCAAAACATTCTTTCCTGCGAATTAAAACGCTCACCTTCAATCTTTTATAGAACTAAACAATTAGATTTCCTTTCGATGTAATCATGACGTAATGAAAACTTCAATATGCTCACACAAATATTTACAGAATATTCAGCATGCCTCAGAGTTGGAAACAAGCAATCTGAATTATAGGCATGCTTTGAAGTTGATACACCTACATAGACACATACTACAGCAGTGAATAGTGTTAAAGTAGACTGACCTAAAGCATTACACATTTCCAGTGGTTGGTAGTAAAGATGTTATGCTTCCTGCACTGCTCACGTCACCTCTTTGTGTTCACCTGGTGCAATAGAGATAGGACAACAACTGCTTCACCATGAGCACCTTATCTCCAGTAGTAAGGTTAATTTTTCTTCTATTGGTTCGTTTGGTAGATTAAGTTTTCCTGTGAACTCTTTATGCTCTCGTAATATTCGATTCAGTAGTTATAGGTATGACTAGAAGATTTGTGACTGTTTTCAGTAACACACAATATAAGCAGGCATTGACTACTTGCTTTCATTGTGCAGCGTTAGGAACGCCTAAGCCTTCAGGCGCCCACTTCAGCTGTGATAAATACCTATGCAGAATGGACGTCAACAAAAACACTGCCTTTTCGTTTCCCTTGCTGCGTGAGAAAATTCGTACCATCTCCACAATATTTTTGTCCACCCAATGCAGTGCATTCCTTATCCTACTATTCACTATGTGTGCTGTGCCCACCAATAAGGCACGACCGTTCATACTCGGTACCAACCTGATAATTGTATAATGTGTATTTGTACGTGTGTTAGAAACTTTAGCTGCGTCCCCTCAGTTTTAAGTTTCAAAACACATTCATGTTGTAACATTGATTGCAAACGTGGTATCACGCCTCCAAAGGGGTTTGGGCTCTTCGCCCTACAGAGAATTGGATACAGAGAAATTTGTTGGATTCACTTCCTGGCTTTCGTCCCATACTGACTGTGGAATCCGAAGATGTAAATGTCCCCTTTTGCAAAAATGTAGTTAGTATGGGGCGTTAGTTATACTTCGGAGTCCGTATTATGAGCAGCCGCATTTAACTTATTAATTTGTGCATCGAATGAATAGTTAATTGTGTTATCTCTCTCGTTAATTTGAAAATGCGAGTTGGCTAAATGAGAAACTCTTACTCTTTCTTCTTTCAGTCTTCCTAAAGATTTTAATCAAAGTCTCGCATAATTAGCTTCAGTTTTTTATGTTAATTTTTTTTTAGGGTAACGAAGATTTCATGTTGGCTTTTGAAATTCAATAGAAGTTTGGTAATTGTGAAATCGATTTCATTTGTGAACCCCATGTACTACAACCTCGCCCACGGTTAGGAGACGCTTTCCAATGAATATAACCAGGTGTACTCTAAGTTGATATTTTCTGTGTGATGATGTTCCCATTGTGGGCAGTGGCCTAATAACGAGTGCAATGACATATAATATGCAAATGTGGTGACTAGTGGCTGGTGCTCACACCTTCCTTAAGAGTTCTAAATCAGTTACTAAAGGCAAAAAGTAGTTTCGTGACGACCCTGCCAGAATACTTTCCTCTGGAAGGAAGGAAGATTACGGTTTAGTGTTCCATCGACAACGAGATCATTAGAGACGGAGCACAAGCTTGGATTGTTTTTAAGGATGGGAAGGGAAACAAGCTGCGCTCTTTCAAAGGAACCATTCCGCTATTTGCTTGGAGCGATTTACGGAAATCCCAGAGAACCTAAATCCGGATGGCCAGACGTGGAATGTAACCATAGCCCTCCAGAATGCGAGGCCAGTCTGCTAAAGATTGTGTCAGCTTGCTCGGTACCTTCCTCTTGTTTCCTCTGTGTCCTGTAGTCAGAAAATGACATTTGGAGGACATCTTAGGGTAGAGAGATTTCAGTGACCAATTCTGTTTCTTTATTTTTGCTTGCTCGTTGGTCACGGTTGCAACGTAGTCACTGCTAGCACTGTAGACATTGTATTTTATTTCTTTTGTTATTTTTCTATGTTTGTGTGTTGGGGGGGGGGGGGGGGGGAGGGACCAGTCGCTGTTATATTTTGTATTACGTGTGAAATTTTGTGTGTGTGAAGATTTTTTCTTGTGTGTTTAGGGTCTGTTTTCTTATTACATCTTTTACTGTAGCAGTACTTCACAGTATGTGATATAGAGATATTTTATTTGTGTAATAAACTGACAGAAAAAAATCGCAGCTCCAAGAAGGAGTTGTACTGCGGAAGTTGGTAGGCGTGCTTTATCAATTCATATTTCCCGCCAGTCACATAAGAGTGGCGCTAATGGTTCTGAGCACTATGGAACATAACATCTGAGGTCATCAGTCCCCTAGAACACAGAACTACTTTAACCTAACTAACTTAAGGACATCACACACATCCATGCCCGAGGCAGGATTCGAACCTGGGACCGTAGCGGTCTCTCGGTTCCAGTCTGTAGCGCCGTGAACCGCTCGGTCACAGCGGCCGGCTAGTGACGCTAATAGGAGTATTATAGTCACTGTACATGACTGCTGACAGCCGTGGTCACGAGAATGTACGGTCGCAAGACCGGGCTGCGGACGACAACGTGGCACCACCGAGAGGGAAGACCATCATGTTCGACGTGTGGCTTCGGTGCATCGTACTGCAGCTGCAGCACCAATATTCGCAGCAGTTGGCACCACAGTGGCACAATGAATCGTTACAAATTGGCTACTTCAAGGAGAGCTCCGAACCAGACGCGTGCATTCCACTGACCCCAAACCACTGCCATTTGCGACTTCAGTGGTGTCAAGTGAGAATCCAATGGAGGGCAGGGTGGAGGTCTGTTGAGTGTTGTGATGAAATCTGGTTCTGTCTCAGTGCCGTATGTTGGTTAGACGGAGGCAAGTGAGGGCCTACAACCAACCTGCCTGATTCCTGGACACACTGGACCTGCACCTGGAGTTATGGTCTGGGGTGGGATTTCATATGACAGCATAAACACTCTCATGGATATTCCATGCTCCATGACTGCAAAGTTGTCGTCAGTCTGGTAATCTGACCTGTCGTTCTGACATTCACGAAGAGCATTTCAGGGGGTGTTTTCCGACAGGATAACGCTCGCCCACCTGCCACTGTTGTAACCCAACATGCACTACAGAGTGTCGACATGTTGCTTTGGCCTGCTCGATCACCAAGTCTGTCTCCAATCGAACACACATGGGATATCATCGGACGACAGCTCCAGCGTTATACACAGACAGTTGTATTGATTGACTAAGTGCAACAGGCATGACATTCCACATCCCACAAACTGACATCCGGAACCTGTAAAGCAGAATGGATGCACGTTTGCATGCTTACATTCAACATTATGGCGGTTACACCGGTTATCAATGTAGCAGAATATCACGTTTGTAATGACTTATCTAGCGCTTACATTAAACTGTGATCTTACAATGTTAATCACTTAAGCATATTACGTAGACAAACGTATTCCCGAAATTTCACTACACTAGATTAATTATTTTTTGATGTTGCGATTTTTTTCCCTCAATGTGGATAGGCTCGTTCCATCGAAGAAAGAAAGATTAATAATCGGGAAGAGTCTACGGAATCGCGAGAGACAGTGTCAGATTTTTCCAAGGGAGAGGCGTCGCTGTCCATCCTATCGCCTGATACCTAGGGAACAGGTGTGATCTGGCAGTGAAGTGAATCTTGTTCAGCTTGTAAGATTGAAATGACAGTGGTGCAAATTCTGGAACCGTGAGCGGCAGCCCAGTTTGGGTTACACAGATGTTGAAGAAAGCAGAAAATAGAGACAATAAAACAAATTTAGAGAAAAGGGAAGCACAGGAAAGGGATAAGAAAGCAAAGAAAAGAGACAGGAAATCAGTTGTAGACTTAATTTTAGTTTAGATATAAACGATTCGTTTGGACATGGTAACGGATGGTTTACCGTAGCCATTGTCCGTGGTGGTACAGGAGTACCAAATGTTCCTGGACTTTAAAGTTTTGTAGACAGAGAAGGAAAGCAGATTTAGATAGACAAGTAACAGAGGACGGCAGAAAACAATTTAGTTTAGAGATGGAAGCAAAATAACCAAAACGGCTGGGGACAACATGTCTAAACACGAAGACGCTGAGTCTAAATAGGACACGCTAGGAAAAAGGGCAAGAGAAGTATACTACTCCCTCTGGCAGAGGGTCCAGGCATCGTACCAGCAGACTGTGTCAAAGATGAGAGTCAGTTCAATTCTCCGAGTGCGGGAAGCTTGTCACGCCCAGACTACACGTTCGCAATATATAACAGAAAAGCCCGAGATCACAAATCATGGCGATGATTGTGTATTGTGTATTAAACTAGGGGCCTAGAAACAACGAAAAGGCTTCGTCCCGCCGTAGCCCTCAGTGGTTCATAACCCCACAACAGGCCACAGCAGTCCATCCACCTCACTGCCGCCACACACCGAACCCAGGGTTATTGTGTGGTTAGACTCCGGACAGCACGCAGAAGGTCCATGTCACCACGTATTCCTTGTTGTTGACACAACTGCCTACAAAACCGCAGCCGTCTTATATAAGCCAACGGAAGACAACATTCAATGTCATTTTGTCAAACTGAATGTTTTTACATGGTTGTAAACTTATTTGTAAGCTTTTCCCTGTGCAAACATTTTCACCGTTACTCATAAAGTGTAAATTTTTAGAGTAAGCTTTTTCGTATGGCATTTTGTTAAACAGTTAATCTGTGCAAGATTGTATATTCAGTTGTTAGCTTTTCTTGTACAAAAACCTGTGCCATTATGCACAAAGTGTAGCTTTTTCGTTGGCTCGTTAGTTTAAGTTCGATTAAATAGTGTGTAAGCTTAGGGACCGATCACCTCAGCAGTTTGGTCCCATAAGACCTTACCACAAAATTTCCAATTTTTCGTTTGCTATTATGTTGGCATCTCATTTTGTTGCTTTCAGAAAACAGAACAGGAAAAAGTTCCTTTTGCCAAATTGTAACTTAAGTTCTGCTGAAATTGCGCTTTCATAGAGTTGATTTTGTTTGTACATAAGTTTTTCTTTGTGGTGCTACCACGTTTTGCCATTAAATTGTGTATTCTTGCAAAGTGGGAAAGTAATAATTTTGTCTAGATTTGTATCCTAAAAAAGACTTCATACAAGTGCTTGTTCATATACTCTTAATTATACGTAGTTGTTTTATGTTTGAGATAATCATTTCAGGATATAAATGATAGGATCATTTCAGTATATACATGGTACGGAAATATGCTTTCTCAATTATCTGTACGTAATTTTCAGAACTCTGTGCAGCCGTGCACATAAATTTGCTAGATCTTACGTCATTATTAATATCCTTGTTACATCAAGCCAGAACTGTCAAAGCAGGCAAAAAAGTAACTAATTTTTATTTTATGAGGACCTAATTTTCAAAGTATCTTAGCGTTACTTAGTTTCTGTCATTTGCGAATTTTGTAAACATCCGGAATCTTACCGTCTACTGGGAATAGGTCCTTTCCTTTCCCATATTCGGAAAGACACAATGTACTGAACGACTGAGTTCGTTAGAGGAAAACTTATTCACATCACTTACACGATTATTTCAGTAGTTTCTCGAAGATGCTGTCGAGGAATAACGTACACTTCTACGACAACATGAGTCTCATGGTTGACTGGCTCCTATTTCAACTAAAAGCAAGTTTATTTCTCCAGATTCTCCATTCCGCTGCTGTTTCTTACGACGTTGCTCAATTATTTGTTACCGCACTGCGTATTACAGCAATGGATGGAGTAATTGAAAGACTGGTCTCATAATAGGGAGGAAGGGGTTCAAAACTCAGTCTGGTCGTATAGAGCTATGCACCTGGTAGATTCCTTAAATCGCTCAATTCGAAAGCTGGGTCGTTTCCTCTGAATCTGTAAAAGCTGATTTCCTCCTCCATCCTTATCTTGTCGAAGATAGTGTTCTCTCTTAAATGACCTTGCCTTTATCTTCTTTCTTTTTACTTCTCTACGCACACGATTAACATTACGAGAAACAGCTACAGCAATATAAGCGTGTCACGCACATACAATGGCTGCGCACAGTAGACTAATATCCATGCTCAAAGCAAGATGTAAGACAGCGACCTCCCTGACAATCACATTATTATTTGTTTGTAGAAAATTGCTAAGGTCGTGTTAGTGACTTTCTTTCTAGCCCCCGCATTTGCAGCTCTAGAAATAAATCACTGCCAGATACAAGGTTATCGCCTTTCACTTCAGCAATGTGGCGTAAGTGCTGGGTGCGGATTGGCGTGACCTATTACAGACCGTGGCGCGACACAGAAACGAGCCATGGCTGGACTCCAGTCGTGTAACAGGTACCGGATTCCTTTTTTATTGCGGCTGCCTTGAAGTTAATACCGTTGTGGTCTCTTACTTCAAAAAGAGTCAAAATAAGAACAATTCTACCGTCGCTCACAGCGTTCACCAAATCGTCTCATATAACATAGTTCCACTATTAGACCTATAGGACTATAAGACGCCGACGGACCGACGTGTCATCCTCTGACATATGCACTGAGCGAGATGGAGCAGTGGTTAGCGCACTGCACTCACATTCGGGAGGACGACGATTCAAATCCCCATCAGGCCATCCAGATTTAGGTTTTCCGTGATTTCCCTAAATCGCTTAAGGCAAACCCTGGAATGGTTTCTTCGAAATGACACAGCCGATTTCCCATCCCATTCTTCCGTAATCCGAGTTTATGCTCCGTCACTAATGACCTCGTTGTCGATGGGACGTTAAATTCTTAATCTTACTTCCTCGCTTCTCTGCCACGTGCCGCCATGTGGATAAGATGTGGTGAGCCATGGGGTTAGTACACCGCTCTCACGGCCTGGGACCAGTTAGTTAACTCCTCAGCTGTTATCGACAGGCTAAGTGAACCCCGTTCCAGTCTTTTCACCGAGGAAAAGTCCTTGGCAGAACCGCGAATCGCACCCGAATTCTTCAAGTGATAGATACGCTGACGATTCGCCCACTTAGGCGGACAAGTCAACTCATAGGTAGCATAATACTTTCAGAAAACAGTGTGACCTGGTGGTCGAATCTTTGCAAGCTTGAGGTACAAGTATCTTTTCCGAAACGTTTAATGTCTTTTCTTTTTTTCGTATACGCCCTAACGTGACAGAGATCAGCCGACATTGCACAGATGTAGAGTATTTGGGAGTATCCCAAATTAATGTGATTGTGTTCACTACACTCATACAATGGGAACTCTGCCACTTGAGTTAAGAGTTATTCAAGAGCAGCATATTTGATATCAACGGACGAGCGTTGAAATCTCCGTCCGGCCATCCAGATTTAAATTTTCTGTGACTTCTACAACCGCTTATTTTGAAAAGGGCACGGCCGATTTCCATTCTCATCGTTCCGTAATCCGTGCTTCTGTTACATCTCTAATGAACTTGCTATCAACTAAACGTTAAACTCTAATCGTCCTTCCTATCACTGATATATCGGCGTTGCCTAGTCATTTAGAGAGCTGGCTGGCGTGAAGGTTAAACTACTAGTGTCATATTCTGGGGTGGGCTTTCAAACATCCAGTAAGTCTTAGATATTTAACTAAACCATTTGAGGCGAAATAAGATGATTGTTTATTTCCTCCCCTATACTTGTCCAGTCTGAAGAAATGCTCCGACTGTGATGACAACGACGTCGACCGAACGTCAACCTCACGCCATGTTTTCATCTGAACACGAAGGAACGAAGAAAGAAATTTAGAGTAGAACATCCTGTCGACGTGCTGGCTATTAGAGACGGAGAACTCTTTAAGCAAAACAAGAGTGAGGGAAGAAATCCGTCTTCACGTTGTTCAAGCAACAGTTCCGATATTCGCGTGAAGTTGAAAAATCCAAGGAAAACTTGAATTTGAATAGTCGGATGAAGAATCCAATCCTGCTTCAGTTTCTTTACAGTAACTTCCCGCCGCCTCACTCGATGGTTGGTCACGATGCAACCATTTGGATTATAACAGCTGCGTTCTCAGTACAATTGAATTGTACAGACTTTCGTCATTATTCGATCGGTAGCGCCACGTCGTAATGAAACTAGATAGCAGACATTACCCTCAATGGTGAACAGTGTGATGGGATACCGTAAGTATGGTTGTGACCACCAGCTGTTAACAAGGATTTTTTGAAATAATAAACGATCCGTACTAGATAGCACAAAGTAACATAATCAAAGACCGGAGTTATCACCCTTATATGCGGTATCACAATAAAACGTTAACTGATTACAGCGGATTGTGCTGTTAGCACCACAGCACCACATCCCTTTAGCTACGGTGGTGAAGTAGTTTATTAATTTACACACGATTGTAAACATGTGTGTTACTCAGATGTGCGACAGTACTGATTGATTCAGTTCAGTGTCAGATTTGAGAATTATACTCCATAAATTTATCTGAATTGACCTTGAACACTGTCTCTAATGACAGCTTCATTGACAGGACATCTTATCTCCTTCTAATATCGTCATCATCAAGGGGACGTTAAACCATAATCTTCCTTCCTAAATAATGATTTAAACACATATTCTTAAGCACCTGCCCGCATCTCGTGGTCGTGCGGAAGCGTTCTCGCTTCCCGCGCCCGGGTTCCCGGGTTCGATTCCCGGCGGGGTCAGGGATTTTCTCTGCCTCGTGATGGCTGGGTGTTGTGTGTTGTCCTTAGGTTAGTTAGGTTTAAGTAGTTCTAAGTTCTAGGGGACTGATGACCATAGCTGTTAAGTCCCATAGTGCTCAGAGCCATTTGAACCATTTTCTTAAGCACCTATCATGTGAAATACAACCTGCTCCAATCGTTCAGGTGATCCTGAGGAGTCAGATATTATAACCCACATTAATTCATTGTTTCTTGACGTTTGGTAGGTCTTTGGCATAACTCCATTTAACAAACAAAACAAGTGCTAACAGACTATGAGATTAGTAATGAAATTAAAAACAGGATGTGTCTGCAGTAGAACTCAGAATGTCATCCTCGACAGGGAATCGTTGGAAATGGAAGCTTAAATTATGAACATGTGAGTTACCGAGGTCTCCTTTTTCGTGAGTTTCTAATATTTGTGTGCCACGTATTTAAGCTTGAAATGGACATGCATTGCAGGTTAATCTTAAACTGGGTTTGCTGAATTATTTGAAATCACACCAAAGTTATATACTTTGCAGGAGGTCGGCGAATAATCTGACAAGCGTGTATGGGAGCTCTGCATTCGTGTGGCGAAACCGCGTGAGCTGCAGTCGGTACCCATCACTCGCTATGCACGCGCATGCAGAAGCACGCGGCTGACAGCAGTCGCCTCACGCGCCAACACTCGGCGCTCACCCACCAAGTGCAGTGCAAGCAGCTCGTGCCCCTGTTTTGTGGCTAGGTAAACACACGTGGCGTGACAAGCAGCAATGTGACAGATACGATGTCAGATACCATTACTTGGCACTGGTATGTCATGTATGTAACTCGACGTTGATAGAAGTGAGAATTGTGGTAATGTGGCATTACGATGAAGCTGTCCTGGATTTAGTCAACTTAACTAACATTAACCAACAGATGACTAAAATACGTCTTTAGGTACGTCCTTTTATTGGTTTGGGGAGTATGTCTGCAACAGTGATGGGAGAGAAGTGAAAGACATCTGATGTGAAGCCATAGTACATCTATATTATGGTATCAGTTTGGAAAATACGACACACTAGTTGTCCAGATGTGTGCTTTATTTTATTTAAAAACACAATATGTTTTAGAAAGACATGGCCCCATTATCAAGTTCTTAAAAATATTATACAATGGAATCATATCTTTCCGAAACATGTCATGTTTTTAAATTAAATGTTCAAGTGTGTGTGAATTCCTAAGGGACCAAACTGCAGTCCCTAGACTTACGCACTACTTAAACTAACTTATGTTAAGAACAACACACACACACTCGTGCTCCAAGGAGGACTCGAACCTTCGCCGCGACGGTTTCACAATTATTATGCGGCTGTTGTGGTAGTACGGTAGCTCCCTTCATGTCATTCCTTCCCGTCCGACACAGTCCAGTAAAATGAAACTTGTACAAATGCTTCTTTGAGTTTTAACTTCACGTTGTTTGAAAAGAGGGAGAAGACAGTGGACTCACCCATGTTCTACAGATTATGCAAAGGTATGTGTTGTTTTGCATACTTTTACGCTTGAGAGAGATGGCTATGAAATTGAAGATTCGTTATTGCTAAGTGAGCTTGAACAACTGCAGGCAACTGGAGAGTTACGTCGAGAATTTTCAATAAATAATGTGAAGATTACTTTTTGACTTCAACTGAGCCTGTAAACTGGAAGTTTTCTAAAATATAATTGCCTAACGTGTTATACAGCGGAAGAGATTTTAATAAACCAAGGTGAGAGACAAAGATGTACTTTATTTCTTACTCTTTTTAATATTTATGTTGACAAAGCCCTCCGAAAAGGGAAACAAAGTGTGGCAAGGAATCCATATAAGCGAGGTAAACATATTAATATACTACTATATGCTGATGACATTGTATTAATGGCTAACTCTGAAGACAACTAAAAAATCAATCTATCTTCCTTACTTTGCTGGTAAGGATTATAATTTTAAGATAGCACTACATAAAACTATGACAATGGCATTCCATGGGAAATACCCAGTATAAAACAGAATTATAACTGAAGATGATGTTTTGGAATGAGTTCAACACTTCATATACCTAGGAAGCTATGTCACTATCAATGAAAATAAGCATGTAGGTGTTAAATTATAGAGATTTCAGAGTGGATATGGCACTATAAGCAGAAAATTAAAAAAATACATGAAGGATCACAAAAACGAAATTCTATAAGTTGATGGCCAAATCTGTTCTACTGTATGGGAGTGAAACATGGATTATGAATAGAAAAGATTCTAGCCCACTGAGACAGCTGAAATGAAATTTTTACAGACAGTCAATGGTTTCACTAAGTTTGAAAGGATGCCTAATGAAACCTAAGACAAAAACTGAATATTTTTACAGTAAATGACAAAACTGAAGAACGCAAACAAAACTGAAGGAACACCTGGAACAAATGAAAGAAATGAGGGTTCTAAAGATGACCTTACACTAAAGATCCAGAGGAAAGAGGGCATGGATGGCCCCTTGAAAAATGGAACTAATTCTTCCATCACCTTCTATTTGGATCGTCTTGCATTGACATTCTGCTGTTGTTCACTCACCTTGTGATAGAACTGAGCAAATGAAGTAATAAAGCTCATTATAGTTTTTATTACAGTCCATCCTCAGCAAAGTCTCATCTTAAATTAATTTATTCTTCTAGTTACAAATACGAAATGTACATTGTACTAATTGTAGGATGTAGATAACAAATAACTGTTTTCCTTTTACAATATAAAGTGTTGCAACTTGTAAAACGCTAACAGATGACTGTCAAGTGTAAAAACTGTTACATATTTAGATTTTTCTAGATATGTACCATTAAAATAACGCGATGGACTGACTCTAAACCTGCACTGATCGATAGTAATTTTTTTATTCCGCATTGTTGGACACTACACTAAACTGGGGTGAACTCTGTAGGCTTGCGATCCCAGCACGGACACCACTCAATAACTAGCTTTTATTTATGAATGGTAACAGATATTAGTGTCATTTCTCAAAAGCTTGTTGGTACTTTTAGATTTCATTAGCCATAATGAGTGGTCTAAAACATATCTGACAGTAAGCTACCTGCCATCAAATTTCTTCGCTACAAGATTTTTAAGTCAAGTGCAGTGTTTGCCAAATAGCGACATGTCACAATGACTGTAACGAATTATGAAACGTTAAAGGGTCTGTTAAGAAGTTAAGATGCTACACTACAAAAATCATATTTTTTAAACTGGAAACTTTCTTAAAAATCGATTGAGAATCGTTACAGAACAAAATATCATGCGAAACGAAGATTGGACTTTTTGTTCTATTTTTAAAAGGAATTTGAAGCTTTTAAGGACAAAGTAAGTTCAAAAATAATGTGGTGTAGTCTTGTATACCGCCAAGAGTTTATTTTGCTGCCGGCCGTAGTGGCCGAGCCTTTCTAGGCGCTACGGTCTGGAACCGCGCGACCGCTACGGTCGCAGGTTCGAATCCTGGTTCGGGCATGGATGTGTGTGATGTCCTTAGGTTAGTTAGGTTTAAGTAGTTCTAAGTTCTAGGGGACACTATGGGACTTAAGTTCTGAGGTCATCAGTCCCCTAGAACTTAGAACTACTTAAACCTAACTAACCTAAGGACATCACACACATCCATTCCCGAGGCAGGTTTCTTACCTGCGACCGTAGCGGTCTCGTGGTTCCAGACTGTAGCGCCTAGAACCGCTCGGCCACTCCGGCCGGCGAAGGTATAATTATGCAGCATCCTAAGAGTACAAGTTAAATAACTCGCTTGTCATAAACATTGGCTGTTTATTTTCGAATATGTCGCTATATTCGTGGGTGTGGTTAGGTAGGAACTTAAGACGACAGCTTTTGTTGCGCGTTTTAATTCGACGTCTCTAACCACACGAGGACGTTGAACATCGGCGCGCCAAACACAGTGGTGATGTGCGCGCGCTAGCCTCTGTGTCCAGAGGGTTTGTACATGCACAAGATGAGGTGCTGGTGCTGGCTTTAGCGTCTAGCGATAGGTCACGCACCTGCATGGCTCTTAATATGGGCCTGAACCGGCTCCTTTAAAGACCGAGTTGCCAAGTAACGCTTCTCGCGGTTATCCATCTGTAGCAAATCTGAAGGAAGTTACTGTAAGTAACCAGATCAAATATTGGTGATAAAAAAATTTCCGTCACCAATATTTGGCCAAGAAGAGAAGGTGTGAGGGAGTGGATTTCCTTATTTCCAGACTTGTATTGGGTTAATTGCCAAAGGTTTCCGTAGTGTCTCAGTGTGAAGGCATGCGGCACTGTTAATGTTGATCCATCCGTCATATAGGGATGTTACGTTTGGCGGCCCCCTTGGTGCCATTCGAGAGTAACAGGCTATGTTCCTTCCCTATCTCATTGTCAACAACAACGACGAAAATTTGTCACTAAAACTCTACGCGGACTCATCACAGTCACCGACACTGGACAGATACATGTAAGACGCAAGACTCACGCTTCAAGGACGGCAATGTGCCATCACGCGCCAGGAAGTTAAATCTTTTCAATTACGTGACTAAACAACCACTCGGACATAAATCCACCGTCGCTGGGTTTTGACTTTCAATCAGAATGTCCCTTCTCCCCCACCCTGTACGGGAATTACAGGAAGTGTAGGGTGTGACGTATGAACGACGACACAATTATAGAAGTTTGGCCCTGCTCGTGAGTCGCGCATAGATAGCCAAATCCGTTCAGGGTTTGCTCGCGTAATGTGGAAGTCCGGTACAAATTTTCATTGTTGTCATTCCATTATACAGCTGGTGGGTGACCGTATTCGCAACGGGGAGTACGTTTGATTCATGATTTCGTGACGGCTGTACCCGCCACAGTACCTGAACCTTCGGATATTCATGCATGTCCAAAGGAACATTGCATTTTACTTCTTAACAACACAGACACTGCAATAATGTTTAGGTAATTGAAATAACCAACTGAACATATCGTAATTAAAAATTGCTCTGTAACGAGCGACCAGAAACCGTGGGCATCTGTTACCGAAATACTCGGGATATATACGTGAAAAGTCTCAGAAATTTTGTCTGTGACGTTCGGGTTCTTCCAGAATATGAATCATGGCAAAATATTAGGCTGTAGTAATGGTTAATATCATGCTTAGATGCGGTATCATACCGCATGAAGGTGATAAGTGTTCTACGCCAATACCGCCGAATGTGGTGAATAAATGCAATGGCATAAACAGAAATGAAACTTCAAAAAAAAAAAAAAAGTTATGTGCTGTGGTTTCGGAAGACGAATGGGGATATAACTCAAAATTTTTTTTACCTGGGTTGGTACTGAACCGCTCTAGCAAGAAAATTATCTTATGAGATTTGGTCACACTGTCAGTTGATGTTTTGTTACTCTTGGTTCAAACATTAATTGCAAGTATCAGTCTAAATTGTGTTGTTTCAGTTTAAGTACCTGGTAAGTAAATTTTCAATCCTGATTCATTAACCAGAAGTTCAGTTTTAAACTATACTTTAACCTGATTTGTGTTTTCCACCAAATGAAAATGTAGGGTTGTGTTTTTGGAATTTGTGGGTTGGATGGAAACAGTAATCGTCTGTGTGTCTTCAGAAGAAGACCAAGAATTTCGCCGAACTCAAATACCATCTGGCACTGTTTTCATCCTGGGAGATTATGTGGTGATTAAATATATGGAAAAAGTAAGCAGTAGTTTGTTAGTTAGTAAGCAAAGGTTAGGTTGATATTTTTTTTGAAAAACAAGGCGGATTGAACGTGTTCATTCTAACAGATGCGGAGTCATTTTTTAGTAAACACGATGTTGTTCGAAAGCTCTTCCTTATTGCTGGTGGTCCAGTTTACAGGTTCAAAGATATTTTTATACTTGATGCCAATGACATAATGTATTAACGAACAACCCAAGTTCATAATTTTAATTTTACAATAAAGTAATTAGAGACACACAACTTTTATTTGAAAAACACAATAAAAAAACAAAATTCATGTAATACTTTTAGTTTTTGTAATCAGTAAAACTTTTTTCAAGCGGATAAACTGTTTTTCTTATTTTCCTTGATCCAAAGCAGATTTTCACATATCTCTAGTCACCTCAGAGAGCAATAAATGGGAATAATAATAATATTATCAATGCTGTTTTTTATTCCCCCTCTCTGTGGGGATAATAGAAATATCAAATTTTTATTTACTTCTTGTTATAAAAGCACGTGCTTGCTCCCAAATCCAATTATAAATTTATTGTCAGGCAGAAAACCTATAGTCCTGTAGGATTTTGATTTTGATATTTTTTTAAAATTATCAGTTGTTTTGTTTTAAATTTGAAAACTGTTTTTACTCTCCAAATTTTAGGGTATAACATATCAAGCAACTGTAGTTGTGTTTTAAATATCAAAATTTTAATCTTATCACACGATGCAAATTAACAAGCACACACGCACACACACACACACACACACACACACACACACACACACACACGCACGCACGCACGCACGCGCGTGTTCAGTATAATTTTTGCCTGTTTGCCAATATGTTACACGAAGAACCAGTGAACGTGTTGGAGACTAGCGGAGAAATCAATTGAGCTCGCAAGTGGAGGGAACAGCTTAGGCGTGCTGTGTGCAACAGTGCAACCAGTACCTGGGAACTGGATCTGGAGGCCAACCAACTTGACTGCCGGGAAAATGAGCTCCAGTGTGTGAGCGTCAAGGCTGTTTACACAAGTAGTGTTTACTGGCCTCCTACCCAAGGTCGAGCTAGGCGAAGCGTCATTGCGCTGCATAAGCAGCAGCCGAAGTGCTCGGCGATCCATTAGCCTAGTCGTAACCATGCTGCTTCCAAAGGCTTTCAGTTGCGCAACATCTCTGCGGAGACAGATTACATTAATGACGCTTATCTGGTGCGAGTCTAACTACCGACACGACACTGTTACGACTTCCCCAGTTGTAATGTCGTTAACATTCCATGAAACGTTAATACGGTTGCTTTCGAAACCGCACCACAGTTAGCTAATGTGGCATATCAACGTTCTAAAATTTTGTTCTCTCGAGATGTCTTTTGAGAGTAATAAAGATGTATCCAAGTGAAGATAGGAAATACACTAATTAAAATCTTAGGAATTCGACAATTGCGGTTGTTACCTTTCAGGGAATACCATGGCCATTGCACAAAAATGGTTCAATGTTTGTAAAACGGTAACAATTTTGGTTTCGAATAATTAGTATGTTAACTTAGCTCTTCCCTCGAGTTTTTCTGTATAGCAACAGGGTTTCTTCCAAGACAAATATCCACAGCAGGCTAGAAGCGCCATGCAACCAAGCATTGTTTTCTGGCGCGGGGACTGTTCCGTGCTTCTTTCCTGTTAGTATACAAAGTTGGTCACGTAACGTGGGCCCTAGATATTTCAGTACAGATCAGTACATAGAACCTTGGCTTTCGGCCAGCGATAGCACACAAAGGACAGAATGTTATCTCATGCACTTCTTTGTAAATCAAAGTACTGAAGAAAATGTGAATTTTCGAGTTCTTAACCTTGAAAAATAGGAATGCAGTGGCATGATATAGCTATTGTGAGTATACACAGCGCCCATTTATCGAAAGTAACTGGAAAAATTTGCTAAGTATCAGGCTGAATTCTGCCATAGAACATGTTTCCACGTAATCAATAACATAATGAGCTTGAAAATGCGCTTAGTCACCCGAAGTCGTTTTCAATGCAGGAACGTCCCGTCTAAAACTCGTTATTCGTACCTGACACATTCGAAAAATTTTCTTTCGTTTTTCCTTATTATTTTTTCTCGATTTCTGCCAAGAAAAGCTACATTGTGATACTGCACCGAACCTGGGATTGTGCGTGACATTTCATTTCAATTTTGGATCCAAAGTATGACTAAAAATTAAAGAAAATTGCTGAAATATGGAGAATATACACACATCAAAAAATTTTTTGCATCAGCCCGGTTCTCAGAACTCCTGAAGATAGACTTTGACTGTGGATATTGTATCAAAGACACAGTCCCTTTGACTGTTCAGAGGTGTCACTAAACCAGCCCAAAGATGTAAGCAACAATGCATGAGCAGCGCCTATTGGAGAGAGGGGGTCCGACAGCCGATCTTTTACAGTCATTCCACCAGGATGGAGGTACACGGATCCTGTTGTCTGTAGTTCAGCCATGCCTAGACAGTCAATACTGCGGCTCGATCGCGACCGCATTGTTACTTTGTGCCAGGAAGGGCTCTCAACAAGAGAAGTGTCCAGGCGTCTCGGAGTGAACCAAAGAGATGTTGTTCGAACATGGAGGAAATACAGAGAGACAGGAACTGTCGATGACATGCCTCGCTCAGGCGGCCCAAGTCATACTACTGCAGTGGATGACCGCTTCTTACTAATTGTGGCTCGGAGGAACCCTGACAGCAACGCCACCATCTTGAATAATGTTTTACGTGCAGCCACAGGACGTCGTGTTCGACTCAAACTGTGCGCAATAGGCTGCATGATGCGCAACTTCACTCCCAACGTCCATGGCGAGGTCCCATCTCTGCAACCACGACACCATGCAGCGCGGTACAGATGGGCCCAACAACATGCCGAATGGACCACTCAGGGTTGGCATAACGTTCTCTTCAGCGACGAGCGTCGCATATGCCTTCAACCAGACAATCGTCGGAGACGTGTTTGGAGGCAACCCAGTCAGGCTGAACGCCTTAGACACACTGTCCAGCGAGTGCAGCAAGGTGGAGGTCCCCTGCTGTTTTGGGTTGGCATTATGTGGGACTGGTGGTCGTGAAAGGCGCCATAACGGCAGTACGATACGTGAATGCCATCCTCCAACTGATATACAACCATATCGGTAGCATACTGGAGAGGCATTCGTCTTCATAGACGACAATTCGAGCCCCCATTACGCACATATTGTGAATTACTTCCTTCAGGATAACGACATCGCTCGACCAGAGTGACGAGCATGTTCTCCAGACATGAACCCTATCGAACATGCCTGGGATAGATTGAAAAGGGCTGTTTATGGACGACGTGACCCACCAACTACTCTGAGGGATCTACGCCGAATCGCCTTTGAGGAGTGGTAGAATCTGGACTAACAGTGCCTTTATGAACTTGTGGGCAGTAATGCACGACGAATACAGTCATGCATCAAAGCAAAAGGACGCGCTACTGGGTAATAGAGGTACCGGTGTGTACAGCAGTCTGGAGCACCACCTCTGTATGGTGGTACAACATGCAATGTGTGGTTTTCATGAGCGATAAAAAGGGCGGAAATGATGTTTATGTTGATCTCTATTCCAATTTCCTGTACAGGTTCCGGTACTCTCGGAGCCGAGGTGATGCAAAACTTTTTTCGATGTGAGTAGAAAATTTAGCTGGCTTAAAAATGTAATTTGTACTTAATTAAGCGGAGTAGCAGATTCATGAACTAGGACGTGCGCTATTTCTTCACTGAGGGAGTTTAGGACATAGTCTTTAGTAGTTAAGCGCATAGTAATTTTTGTCGTTGTATCAATGAAGCAATCGAATCAATTGCGAAACTTTTTGCTATCCATTGCAAAAAAAGGAAAGAATTTTGTTAAGCAGGATTCTATCAAATGGACTAAAATTTCGTACTTCATAGAAAACTCTACAAAATTTAGAAAAGTTCTTGGGCAATCTCTCGTCCCCAGATTGTAGTGTTGCTTGCGTTTCCGCTGCATCGTTTCACAAACTATTCCACGGGCATGAAAGAATGGCTTCATAAGGATGTCTGCGTTAATCCAAAGTAGCTTCCTTGAGTCACCGCATTCATGGTTCGTGGCATACGTGTCTTCTACAGAGTATTTTGAGTTTCATCTTTTATTTTATGCTGGGAAGATATTGCATGATGCCGCAGGCCGTAGGATGGTGTCTATGATGTTTAAGCTATTCCCTTGATGTGGCTAATGTGTGAAGGAGCGCACCATCTTCCTAAAAGATCCTGAAGTGCTCGGGAAGAGTAAGATAGGGACAATCGTTACAGCATAGCAGCACACTGTGGAACGAACTACTGGAATGACCAGCCACAAACATACCAATGTTTCCGATGTTGAGCTTGCCTGACAAGTCTCAATCAATTCCATCAATTTCCTTGCGTGCAGTTTTTCTTTTCTCAGAGTTTATTTTCGTTTCCAATCTTTACTGAGATCAACATCGACTGAGAAATGGTGACCTTTGATGTATGCGTCGACTGCAGCATTTTATTCCCGACCAATTGCGAACTTCTGCTAAACTGACAATAATGAACTAGAGAAAATGTAAAGCACGGAGGCCTTGCAAGGAAACTAGCGTAAATCCTCGAGAAATCTACTACAAAAGGGCATTCAATTAGATGTTGCAGTTTGTAAATGGCCGCTTTTGTTCCTTTCGAATAACGTCAAGGCTTGCATAGTTTCATGTTTCTAATAGTGACTGAACATCACGTTAGCATAAAATATATTTGGTTTTGGATAAATTGAATGAAACCTGCTTGGTTAGTTGCCCATTTTCTGTATAGGTTCCGGTAGTCTCGGAGCCGAGGTGATGCAAAACTTTTTTTGATGTGAGTAGAAAATTCAGCTGGCCTAAAAATGTAATTTGTACTTAACAAAGCGGAGTAGCAGATTCATACGCTAGTACCTCAGCAGCTTCTTTAGTGACGGTAATACAGAGTGATCTGTAGTAACCATATTCCTTTGAAAAGTCATTAGATGAAATGGAGGCAGAGATGTTCGAATACAATATCAGTGTTGTGTTGCTTAAACGTAATCACCTCTAATACTAATGTAAGCGTAATGTTGAAAAACGACATGAAAAGGAATGAGTACGTGAGCGCGTAATAGGGAAGAGGAGTCGTCGACTTTGGCTTACAGGGAGAGTTTTATGGAAGAACAACTCATCTACAAAGAGGGTCGCATATGAAAAATTGTGTGCCGGCCGCGGTGGTCTCGCGGTTCTAGGCGCATGTTCGAATCCTGCCTCGGGCATATATGTGTGTGATGTCCTTAGGTTATTTAGGTTTAAGTAGTTCTAAGTTCTAGGGGACTAATGACCACAGCAGTTGAGTCCCATAGTGCTCAGAGCCATTTGAACCATTATTTTTGAAAAATTGTGCAATCCATCCTAGAGTACTGCTCGTGTGTTTAGAATCAATTTCAGGCCGAATTACAAGAAGACATGAAACCAGTTCAGAGGCATATTGATAGATTTGTTACTAATATGTTCAATCAACATATGATTGTTACTGAGATGTTTCGTGAACTCAAATCGGAATTCTTGAAAGGAAGCCGACGTTCACTACTGAGAAAATTTAGAGAACAGGCCTTTGAAGCTGACTGCAGAATGATCCTACTGCCGCCAACGTATATTTCGCATAAGAGCGCGAAAACAAGACAAGAGAAATTGGGGCTCTTATAGAGGCATAAGACAGTTGTTTTTCGATCGCTCCATTTGAGAGTAGAGGAGGAAAGGAAATGACTAGCAGATACTTGGTACACTTCGCCATACACCATACAATGGCTTCTGGAGTATGTATGTAGACGAAGACGTAGAAAGAAGTACGGCCTGAATAAAAGGATGATGGAGCAGTCTTACTCATCAATCCTCTATGAAGATCTCATGAAAGCGCTTCTGTCAAACGAACTGATTGTGTATCTGTAGTCAATATCGTCCAAACGAAAGCTCCCAGTCTACGTGATAGGCAGCTGGCTGTTTCTCAAGCTGGAAAATTTTCCCTGTCTTAGGAGTCTCGGAACGATTACGCTGGAATCCATAGCTCGCACAGTACTGACGTTACAGCATAAGTAGCTGGAATGATGTCATTTTTTGGTCCTTTAACGAAAGTGAAAACCAGAGTTCTGGACGAATAAACTGTAACGTCAGTTTTACTATATGCTTGGACAGCAAGTACCACATCGAATTCTTTTTACTCTTCTATCAGAGAAGTTCCTAAATAAAAGTGTCTTTATTACACGAAAGTCGCACGTTTGTCTTTAGCTACGTCCCAGTACTTCTGTCTCGTCTTGCTTCTGAATGATTTTGTGCTGTTGTTTTGATGAACACAAGAACTATATGTGTTGGTTAGCTAATCAAGGAATCGTTAGCGTATACGTACAGAATAGCTTAGCTGCAGCTCTTGTTGCGGATTCATGAAGAGTTCTCTGGCCGGAGTAGGAATATTAACAGCTTCCTGCATGCTGATTAAACATCGTTTTTAGCTGAAACACCTGGTTAGATTGGTGAAGAATAACAATTAGACGCCTATCCTTTTACGCACGGTCTTCTGTTAATTTCATTATATTTAATACTGACGTATGTCTTGATCCACATTAATTTTACTTCTTCCCGATAATTCGTGTGATATCTATGGAGTGTTATACAAAATGGATATATAATGAGTGATAGTCTGTTCAGGAATCACTGGATAGTGACGCTGAATTGTTGGCATTTGGATTGACTTTCCAGAAGTCTATCAGTTTTTAAAAACTCGGAAGAGTGATGTGAAAAAGTGTTTGGAGAAGTTACACATCTACTTCCGAATATGCCTTTCCTGCTAGGTCAAAAACACTCAGGGAAGCCGGCCGCAGTGGTCTCGCGGTTCTAGGCGCGCAGTCCGGAACCGTGCGACAGCTACGGTCGCAGGTTCGAATCCTGCCTCGGGCATGGATGTGTGTGATGTCCTTAGGTTAGTTAGGTTTAAGTAGTTCTAAGTTCTAGGGGACTAATGACCACAGCAGTTGAGTCCCATAGTGCTCAGAGCCATTTGAACTACTCAGGGAAATTTAGGAAAACCTGAGAGATAATTAATGGTGCGTTTCTTTCCTTGATGACTGTTCACTTCGACAGAATGTAATTCGTATTTAATAGCTCTATGACGACAGAAAAAGAAACACACGAACCAACCACTAGTGCAACATCATTTATAGCTCATTATTCTTCGAAATACGTCGATATTAGATTTCGTTGCGAGGTTATTTGTTTTACCTTTTGGAATTTTTGTAAATAAACTGATACTAGATTTAATATTCGTATCATTAGTTCTATGTGTTCACATTTAAGGTAGACGTTTACAGATTTTTTGAGTTTTGAAACGAAATGATTCCTAGTGGTAAAATTTAATTTCATTTATAACTTTTCATCAATTTCACAATGTTTATGTTCTTTATGTTGTCACAGAAAAAAATTACGAAAGTTATGATTAGAAGAGAGTAATTCTGCATTTACTTTCCCATTGCATTGGAACCAAATTTTGTGGTTGGCGGGAACAGAGCGTGATAGAAGGATAAGCTGATGAATTAAATCACTTTTCAACTATATTAGTCGGTGTCAAATGTGTGGAGCTGCACGCCATCCATTACGATTTACTCATCAGGTGACAATGAGAACGAATACTGAGTGTACCATGTAACGTAATGTGAACTTCCGGAATATTTCGTAATCAATTCAAGGTCTCGAAGAAAGTTTCTCGCCAGGTTTGCAAGTCATAGGTTTCCTCATTTCGAACATTAAACGTTCTATTTAAAAGTATTCAATCAGTAATGTACTAATGGATGAAAGCTTTAGTTTTTTAAGCTACACAGCGATGTCATGGTTACCTACTTCAATCGTACATATGCATGATGTCTCCCGATGTTTATTAACCAGATCAGAATTAGAACTCCAGATTTGCGACAGCAAAATTTTCAGTATTTTCTAGTATTGTTAATACTCGTAACATTTAAACTACATAGTTCTTTAAGCTTGTATGATATTTGGAAAGTCACTTTTAAAATTAATAGTAACTTAAAAGTAAAAAATTAAAAAGTGACTTTCAAACTACAGAGTTCTTTAAGCTTGTGTGGTATTTGGAATGTAAAGTAAACATGCACCTCTTTAATAGCGTTCTATAGCTTATGAAAGCAGCAATACTTTCATATCATAGATGCCAACGTCCGTAGCGAAACTCCTCTAAAAAAAACCTGTGAAATTCGCTAATTTTGAAGCTAAATTCTTCCACTATAACTCAGTTTCATCCCTTGTAAACGATGTTAAGTGGAAAAGGTAAAATGTAATAGATTTCTGAATCATCATAGCTAATTTTCCAGCTGTCAACTGGAAAAAATTTCGGAGAAAATGTGGCAAGCCACGCCTCTTTTTACGAGCAGTGGGATGTCAGAATACAGTATACCTTGCCATTGCTTCAAAACCTAAGTACATTAGATAAATATGTCTTTACTCTCAAATGTACTCAGAAATACTCAGCCTTATTACTACCACGACACACTTCGTTATTGTGCAACAAAAGCTACAGAAATATAATGAGAATTCTCGAAACGAACGCTACTCTGTGTAAGGTGCTGCAGTGGACATGTGAATTCCTCATATGAACGAAATTTCACTGAGAAAAAAGAGAGTGATGTACACTCAAAGGCAAAGAAAAGACGCACCGCGAAGGAATTATCCGGATGGAACCGAAAACGGTAGATGTGATGTGCATGTACATAGAAACAAATGATTTCGATTTTTTAAAAAAATTAAAGGGAAAAAGCCTCACAAATTGGTCTACCTCTGGCCCTTATGCAAGCAGTTATTCGACTTGGGATTGATTGACAAAACTGTTGTATGTCCTACTGAGGAAAATCGTGTCAGATTCTGGCCTACTGGCGCGACAGATCGTCAAAAGCCCGTGATAGTTGGAGGGCCCTGCCCATATGCTCCAAAGGTTCTCAGTTGGGGAGAGATCCGGCGACCTCGCAGGCCAAGCTAGGGTTTGGCAATCACGAAGACAAGCAGCAGAAACTCTCGTCGTGTGCGGGCTGTCATTATATTGCTGAAGCGTAAGTCCAGGATGGCTTGCCGCGAAGGAAAACAAACGAGGCGACGTACCGGGGTACCGCGGATGACATCCAAAGGGGTCCTACTATGAAATGCAGTAGCAGCCCAGACCATCGCTCCTGGTTTCTCGCTATATGGTGGCGAGAGTCAGGTTCGTATCCCACTGCTGTCCAGGGCGTCTCCAGACGCATCGTCGCTGGTCATTTGGGCTCATTTCGACTCTGGACTCATCATTGAAGACAATTCTACTCTGGTCAATGAGAGTCCAGGTGGAATGTGGCCGACACCGCTGCAAACGAACTTGTTGGTATGCAGAGGTCAATGGTAGTTGGCACAAATGGCGCCGTGAGCTCAGCTCCCTTTCTGTGAACCGCCTATTAATGGTTCTTATGGTCACTGAAGCACCAGTTGCACGTCAGACTGATGATAATGATGAATCCGGGGCTCTGAGTGCCTCTCTGGCGACTGCTCGGTCCCCACGTTCTGTCGTCTCTCTAGGTCGACCGTATCCTTCTTGAGGCTGTGTTCGGCCATGGTCCACCCATTCCTGCCAACACCGTCGAACGGTGGCATCGCTCCTATTCAAGTGTCTAGCGATTCGCCGATTACCCCAAACGGTTACTTTGAGACCAGCTATGGGTCCTCTCCCAAATGCTGACATCTGCGTCTACTGTTCATGTGACTGTCTATGAGTCATAATTATTGTCCATCTACACCGGACTCGCATTCGGGAGGACGACGGTTCAATCCCGCGTCCGGCCATCCTGATTTAGGTTTTCCGTGATTTCCCTAAATCACTCCAGGCAAATGCCGGAGTGGTTCCTTTGAAAGGGCACGGCCGACGTCCTTCCCCATCCTTCCCTAATCCGATGAGACCGATGACCTCGCTGTCTGGTCTCCTTCCCCAAAACAACCCAACCAACCTGTAGTCCATCTGAGTGCATTGAATGAAATTCGCAAAGACTTTATGCCCTGTCGATGTCCCCTGTTGACTATCCTTGGCCGGCCGTTGTGGCCGAGCGGTTCTAGGCGCTTCAGTCCGGAACCTCGCTGCTGTTACGGTCACAGGTTAGAATCCTGCCTCGTGCATGGATGTGTGTTATGTCCTTAAGTTATTTAGGTTTAAGTAGTTCTAAGTTTTAGGGGTTTGGTGACCTCAGGTGTTAAGTCCCATAGTACTCAGAGCCATTTGAACCATTTTGAACTGTCCTCGGTAGCAGGGCGGTGAAATTAAGCTGCAGCGAGACACATTCATCAATCGGACGCCAAAGGGTACAGTTTTGCATTTTCTGTACGTACCTGTATGAATGTAAGTGTGTGACCAATTTTCATAATTCGTCGGTTTTTGTTTTGTTTTAGAGAGCATTCTGGCGAACGGTGGTTACCAGTCGAAGTTAGATGTTGCTAAGTTTGTTGATACGCAATCAATCTACTTGATTTTAAAAGGTGGATCATACTATGCGTGTTTTCACTTCAGTAGTTACGCTAATGTTTGATAATTTGTTATGTACGCTCGTCCGTACATAGGTTGCGCTTCTTATATTTCACATGTGGACTTCACATCAGTGATAGCTGTGTCCGTGCGAAACTTTTACTAGGAACGCTTCGCATGTTGCTTTACCCCGCAATGATGTGTGGTAGCTATAGAAGAAGCTGTATGCATAAATTTTTTACTGTGATGTAGCTTGATAAAAGACAAGAGGGCGACATTATCTGATTGCTAAATAATTAAATAAAGTGTTCATTTCGAAATAAAAGAATAGCCTACGCAGGAAAATGAATACCTTTAATAAAATTAAAGCGGCTGTGGACCCATAATTAAATAAGACTCTTAATTCTTTCAGTAATTGATTAAGTAATCGTACGAGGCATTTGTAATTAGTGGTTTTTGGCAAAGTAGAACAAACCTACCGCGCGATGGATTGTACTGAGATTGTTCAAGGGAACTCTGCTGTCAGTGAATTTTGCTGTCGATCCGTATACAGCTAGCATGTCCGCATTGGCGAAAATATTGTTCCCATCAGCTTCATGTCTCTCCGCAGTAGATAGGCTTTATCACGCAAACACGCGATGTTTTCCATAATACTCACACGCGAAACAAGTTTAATCACATTAAGCGATTTCTCTAACCTTTTTAACTGTTTGCAGATTTTATCAGCTTAAAATCTGAGAAGGAAAACGCGAGAATACGGTGCAATCACGTGGTGCTTAAATTACGTAGTCAATATTTTTAACGTTCAGTTGCAGTCAGCAGCGTGTCTCAGTACACTCTCTTCAGGTATTATCCCAAAATATCAAACTTGGATATGTATTACAGGGACCGGAAAGTAGTGTCATTTTTACATTAAATTCAAAGAAATAAACTGTTAACGACTTTTTATTTTTAATCGATGAGGTAATACCCTCGTTATTAACAACCTTTTACCATCACTGTGCAAATTTTCAGTACAGGATCGACAAAATTCAATTAGTTTTTGAGCAAAATATTGGGAGATAGAGTTTTGGACATCATTAACATTTCACATTTTTGCCACTTAGAAAACGTTGTAGCGATAGGAATAAATGGAAATTTGATAGTGCAATGCCGAGCGAGTATGATGGTTGAGACAATACGTTCCACCCCAACTCATTAATTTTTTCCAGGGTTCGTCTTGCGCAGGGCGATCTTGTATTATTGTGTTGCAGAATAACGTTTTTTTCTGTTGACAATTAGTGGGCAATTAGTTGCATGTAGTGGATCGGTTAGCTTTGTTTATCATTCCTAATCTGTTGCAAATGTTCTTGGATGGTCGAACAAGGTTTGTTAATAGTGTTTGACGGTTCCTCGATTGTCTGACACTTCTGCTCTTAAGATGTCATTGTCCAAGGCTGTTTGCCCTCTACATCTACATCTACATCTACATCCGTACTCCGCAAGCCACCTGACGGTGTGTGGCGGAGGGTACCCTGAGTACCTCTATCGGTTCTCCCTTCTATTCCAGTCTCGTATTGTACGTGGAAAGGAGGATTGTCGGTATGCTTCTGTGTGGGCTCTAATCTCTCTGATTTTATCCTCATGGTCTCTTCGCGAGATATACGTAGGAGGGAGCAATATACTGCTTGACTCTTCGGTGAAGGTATGTTCTCGAAACTTTAACAAAAGCCCGTACCGAGCTACTGAGCGTCTCTCCTGCAGAGTCTTCCACTGGAGTTTATCTATCATCTCCGTAACGCTTTCGCAATTACTAAATGATCCTGTAACGAAGCGCGCTGCTCTCCGTTGGATCTTCTCTATCTCTTCTATCAACCCTACCTGGTGCGGATCCCAGACTGCTGAGCAGTATTCAAGCATTGGGCGAACAAGCGTACTGTAACCTACTTCCTTTGTTGTCGGATTGCATTTCCTTAGGATTCTTCCAATGAATCTCAGTCTGGCATCTGCTTTACCGACGATCAACTTTATATGATCATTCCATTTTAAATCACTCCTAATGCGTACTCCCAGATAATTTATGGAATTAACTGCTTCCAGTTGCTGACCTGCTATTTTGTAGCTAAATGATAAGGGACCTATCTTTCTATGTATTCGCATCACATTACACTTCGCTACATTGAGATTCAATTGCCATTCCGTGCACCATGCGTCAATTCGCTGCAGATCCTCCTGCATTTCAGTACAATTTTCCATTGTTGCAACCTATCGATACACCACAGCATCATCTGCAAAAAGCCTCAGTGAACTTCCGATGTCATCCACCAGGTCATTTATGTATATTGTGAATAGCAACGGTCCTATGACACTCCCCTGCGGCAACCTGAAATCACTCGACACGAGTCGCAAACACAAAAATTATCGGATTTGAACTTAGAAAATCACCTCTGGCGTATGAGGACGTCTAATGCACTTGGGTAAACACTTCAAATGTTTTTGGTAGCAACTGTTGCGTTACTACCCTTGCAAAGCCGGCCCGGTTAGCCGTGCCGTCTAACGCGCTGCTTCCCGGGCGGGAAGACGTGCCGGTCCCCGGTATAAATCCGCCCGGCTGATTTGTGTCGAGGTCCGGTGTGTTGGCCAGTCTGTGGATGGTTTTTAAGGCGGTTTTCCATCTGCCTCGGCGAATGTGGGCTGGTTCCCCTTATTCCGCCACAGTTACACTATGTCGGCGATTGCTGCGCAAACACTTTCTCCACGTATGCATACACTAGAATTACTCTACCACGCAAACATTGGGGTTACACTCGTCTGGGTTCACTCTCGGTTCGGCGTGGGGCGGCGATGGGGTGAGTGGACTTTTGCGGGGTTGATAACCCCTGAGGGCTACTGCGGGGACGAAGCCTCTCCGTCGTTTCTAGGTCCGCAGTTCCATACGATACGATACTCATAAAAAAAACCAGACGATTAAGCTTATCCACTATGGATATCTAAGGAACCCGTGACTGTTTATTCAATGTAAATAAATATTAGACATTAAAAATAAAAATAATATAAACGATACTATGCTAGATATGTACCTCTTCCTGTAATTGCACCATAAACTGCAAAAAAATAAATAAAGATTTTATTATTTACCAGTAAACAAGTCACTCTAGCTTTAAAATACCTTTACCAAGAATTTGAAGGATACAACAGTTTATAAAGACAAACACCTATAGATATGCGTAGAAACGACATTACTTTCCGGTCCCCCTGATATTAGTTTATGATAGATTCACATATCTGTGTTTATTAGCACGGAGTTGTTTAGCTTGCATAATTATCTCCACTAGATATGGTTCAAATGGCTCTGAGCACTATGGGACTTAACTTCTGAGGTCATCAGTCCCCTAGAACTTAGAACTACTTAAACCTACCTAACCTAAGGACATCACACACATCCATGCCCGAGGCAAGATTCGAACCTGCCACCGTAGCGGTCGCGCGGTTCCAGTCTGTAGCGCCTAGAACCGCTTGGCCACCCTGGCCGGCTCCACTAGATATAACGGAGCACAAGGTACGCTGTGTCAGTATACACAGGCCACACCTTGTTATTTTTGCTTTCTTTTCATTGCAGTTATTGCTATATCACCAAATCACAGTAGTCTTTTTGTAATGAAATACATGACATGTATCTGTCTGTATGTCCTATATTATCACTACCGATTTAGGTATCATACATTATTAACATATCATGTCATGTCATATCAATGTGGCAATGGCTTGACAGAAGGGAAGAGCAGAGGACAATGAAACGAGCAAATAACTCTAATAAACATAGGTCCGAAAACATTGGTTTCCCCTCTAGGAAATATCACCACTGAGTACATGAACAACTTATAACAGAGTTCCCGAGGATCCCAACTGCAGATATGTAGTTGATGAAAAACGCAATGCACCAACTATCCCACACGGCTACAGGTTATGTGAAGGCATGCTTCATCTCTTCGTCCATGACCGCACACGTTCATAAATCTTAGGCGTGTTCCGAATGCATTGAAAACAATCCACAATGCATTCCTGGAGTTAATAGAGATTGTAAACAGGACTAGAGTACATGAAAGCTTCTAAATACCCCCCTACCTCCCAAAAAAAAAAAAAAAAAAAAAATCCAACGGGCTCAAGTCGGGGACTTGTGAGGCCATGATATTGGCGAGCCAAGACGGATACACTTGTTGAAACTCTGTTTACCTAGTATTTAGGCATCCGGAATGATTATAAAATCAAACAAGGACAGTTTCTTACTGTGTAATTTACACGTCACTTGCGGTATTTTGAAATAAAAGTAACTATCAACATTAACAGTGTTGTAACGTTGGCATGACTACACTTGTGCATATGTCGTATCAAGGAAACCAATGGTTTCCGGACCTGATTTTATTAGGATTATAGCTTCTTTCATTGTCCTCTATTCATCTGTTTCGTTTGTACCTACAAACAACCTGTATACGAACTTCTTTCCTTTGGTGATGGTCATCAACCGAAACCTATAGTGATAATGAAGAAGATGTAGGCAGCTACGTGTCATATATTTCATTAAATACTTTACATCTGTTATCAATCGCTTTTAAAAAGTATTGAACAGTGGTCTTCCTTTGACGAGCTGTCAAATATCCGTAAAAGTTTTCTAACAGAAAAGTACAAAGCTGTAGATGTTATACACTATCAATCTATTTAGTTAACCGGTTTTCTGCTTACAAGGCTATCATTAGGTTGTAGCTGACCATTGCCATCAAAGAAATAGCGACACTGGTGAACTACTTTAAAAAGAGTGAGTTGGAAAAAACAGAGCAAATGTCACATGTGACAGTGCAGTTGCAACATAATTGAAAGTATAAGCTAAACAGTAAATAAGCATCAATAGACCATCGAGAAAACTTTGATATTAGACTCTGAAAAGCAAAGAGTTAATACGTGAGGGTGAGGCGTTGAGACGGAAGAGATGAAGGACTGCAAAAAGCAAAAAGAACTCATACTATCCGTGAAATTAAATTTGTAACTGCTGTACGTACTGCGTAAACGGCATATTTGTGTCCTTCATAAATATAAAGGACTACGCTCAACGGAAGAGTTGGTGTAAATATGGTTGAAAAACAGATTAGCCTATACAATAATGTAAATTACACTGACAATCACGCTAAAATAAAATTAATAAAAGACGACAGTATTGGAGAATAATTTGAAATGGAGTGAAAGTTCGCCCGCATCTCGTGGTCGTGCGGTAGAGTTCTCGCTTCCCACGCCCGGGTTCCCGGGTTCGATTCCCGGCGGGGTCAAGGATTTTCTCTGCCTCGTGATGGCTGGGTGTTGTGTACTTTCCTTAGGTTAGTTAGGTTTAAGTAGTTCTAAGTTCTAGGGGACTGATGACCATAGATGTTAAGTCCCACAGTGCTCAGAGCCATTTGAACCATTTCTGGAGTAAAAGTTCCTTCCCTCTTTTGGTAGATAAATAAGTCACGATAATTAAATAAACTGCATTATATTCGCCCGTTTGCGTACAATTGTTTTACTGGTGAGAGGTTGTTGACAGGAATTCTGAAAAGCATTCACTGACAGACACTCGGTGAATGAGGTCGTACACCTAGTGAATACCAGACTAGCAAGTTACGGGAAACGATATTTCAAGACAGAATCTACGCGCATTCTTGAATCGTCCACGTATAGATTCTTGGGAGCATATGAAAATAAATGCAATGTCATGTGTCATGATCAAATACAGCACGAAAACACACACGCTACTTGCCAAAATAGTCACCAGCGTCACGGCAACGTGCGCAGAGGGCCCTGCCATCGTGATATACAAATAATACACACAGACAGTGGCAAGTGTAGGAACCTGCGAACAGAGATCCGAAACAACAGTGAAGAGAGGAACAATGCCACAAATAGTCTCCCCTTAGTACCCCCTCCCCCCGGCAGGAAACATATGTTAGGTCCCCTACATCTGTCTCCAGAGACTTTATAAACCAACAGGGCCGAGATTTTTATCACTCAGAGAAGAATTAGAAGCTGTGACCAAAAGAGTATTTGCTGAGTGAACGGGGTAATATACACTACTGGCCATTAAAATTGTTGCACCACGAAGATGACGTGCTACAGACGCGAAATTTAAGCGACAGGAAGAAGATGCTGTGATATGCAAATGATTAGCTTTTCAGAGCATTCACACAAGGTTGGGGCCGGTGGCGACACATACAACGTGCTGACATGAGGAAAGTTTCCAACCGATTTCTCATACACAAACAGCAGTTCACCAGCGTTACCTGGTGAAACGTTGTTGTGATGCCTCGTGTGAGGAGGAGAAATGCGTACCATCACTTTACCGACTTCGATAAAGGTCGGATCGTAGCCTATCGAGATTGCGGTTTATCGTATCGCAACATTGCTGCTCGCGTTGGTCGAGATCCAATTACTGTTAGCAGAATATGGAACCGATGGGTTCAGGAGGGTAATACGGAACGCCGTGCTGGATCCCAACGGCCTCGTATCACTAGCAATCGAGATGACGTGCATCTTACCCTCATGGCTGTAACGGATCGTGCAGCCACGTCTCGATCCCTGAGTCAACAGATGGGGACGTTTACAATACAACAACCATCTGCACGAACAGTTCGACGACGTTTGCAGCAGCATGGACTATCAGCTCGGAGACCATGACTGCGGTTACCCTTGACGCTGCATCACAGACAGGAGCGTCTGCGATGGTATACTCAACGACGAACCTGGGTGCACGAATGGCAAAACGTCATTGCTGTTTACAGCATCGTAATGGTCACATCCATGTTTGGTGACATCGCGGTGAACGCAGATTGGAAGCGTGTATTCGTCATCGCCATACTGGCGTATCACCTGGTGTGGTGGTATGGGGTGCCATTGGTTACACGTCTCGGTCACCTCTTGTTCGGATTGACGGCGTTTTGGACAGTGGACGCTACATTTCAGATGTGTTACGATCCGTGGCTCTACCCTTCATTCGATCCCTGCGAAACCCTACATTTCAGCAGGATAATGCACGACCGCATTTTCTGGATACAGAAAATGTTCGACTGCTGCCCTGGTTAGCACGTTCTCCAGATCTCTCCCCAATTGAAATCGTTTGGTCAATCGTGGCCTAGCAACTGGCTCGTCACAAGCTGCTGCATGGGCAGCTGTACCTGTACATGCCATCCAAGCTCTGTTTGACTCAATGCCCAGTGGTATCAGAGGTGGTTGTTCTGGGTACTGATTTCTCAGGATCTATGCGCCCAAATTGCGTGAAAATGTAGTCACATGTCAGTTCTAGTATAATATATTTGTCCAATGAATACTTGTTTATCACCTGCATTTCTTCTTGGTGTAGCAATTTTAATGGCCAGTAGTGTATATGAAAATGTACACTACAGTCGTTATGTAAATATGCAGTTCATGATGAAAGTTTATTTGTCATCACTGACATCTCGGCGTTCGTTTCCACACTATTGGAAACAATCTTCGATACTATCTTACAAATAAAATAAGTAACCTCTTTCCCCATCTCCGCAGTAAAAGGTAGAGGAGCTACAGTGTGCTGTTCCAGAACTGCGACGCGACACGTCCTGTTACACATCGCAGCTGAAGATTTAACGTGGGATCAGCCAGCACTTTTAGGTCTAGGGCTGACTGT
The DNA here is from genome assembly GCF_023897955.1 of Schistocerca gregaria. Lineage (NCBI taxonomy): Eukaryota > Metazoa > Arthropoda > Insecta > Orthoptera > Acrididae > Schistocerca > Schistocerca gregaria. The sequence continues at coordinate 198,079,731 of NC_064931.1, read as the reverse complement.
ACTTGTGTTGTTAGGGTGCTACTGGCTGTTGTCCACCTGTGCTGCCATTAACTGCGAGTAACAGTGTTTGTGCGGTCGCCCAGGAGCCACCGGAATCTGGCTTTTGCTGAGCTATTGCCCAAGTCGCCCAGCAAGGCAGTACGTATGTTACTGTGTTACCTTAGCGTTTCCTTACCTTAGATTTTGTTTTGTCGTGTTTTCAATAATAAGTGATTACAGCACTAGCTCAGTGAGCATCTAGTAGAGTATTAAATATGACTTACTAGAGTTCCCAAGTTCAGAGATGAGAGAGTACAGGAGTAACAGACGAGGAGGATGACTCTTCCCTTCCCTTGTTCACAACGTGACGCACAGCTACAGGGTGATAAACTGCCCTGCCATTCCTCTTCCCAGGAACGTCGGTGCCGAGCCCTAGTTGCATCACCATGAGTGAACTCAGTAATCACACTAACAGCGATAATTAATCTATGAAACAAAGTCTCGGTTTCCGGCCTGACAGGCCAGGAAGGAATGATAATCGTTAATGGGTGTCCACTCCCTTTGTGCGGTGTTGTTGTGAAGTTACGAGCCATCTGTCGCTAACATAATAAAACCAATATGCTGCTTGATGGTTCTAAAAATACGATTGGTGGTCACCGAACTTATTTATGTAGTATTCTAGTGTGACCTGTTAGTGTGGTTTAAGAAGTAAGAGTATTATGGGTATTTGTTTTCATGTGTGGGGACTCTCGATGCTGTTTAGTTTCTTTTTTTGTGGGTGACCACGCTGTACTTGGATGCGATGGGCTGTTGTGAAACAAACAGTAGGCGACCGATAACCGCCTCGTCGTGATTCATGTGTGTTTCCTCTGTTTCTATTTTCTTTTCATTTTTGCTACTGTTCTCCATTGAACGTACCATAAAAAAGATTACTAATAATGTTTTAAATCAAATTTAGTCCATTTAAAATAGTGTTTTTCAGAAAAAATATGAAAAATGATAAAAACCAATAATGAATTTAAGTTCTGAAAATACCGCATAAATACCAATTCAAACTACACAACATTACCTTCATTTTTAATTCTATTTGAGAATTTTACTTTGAATAGTTTGTGAGCTCTGAATATGAAAATCGCGTGATTTTATTAAATTACGGTAACTTTCGCCTTTACAAAAACCTGGAGACGCATTTTTTCATCACAGCTGCGAGTTTGCAAACGATATTAACTTGACAGAAAATTGAAGCCCCACAAAAATTGCAAGATTTCCTGCTGTCCGAAATCAAACGGAACTTCCCAGTGGATCATACGAAGACCATACAAAATTAAAACAACGAATCCCTGTAGACACTGTACAACTGTTATGTTGGTAGCCCGGCTGTGTATTATCTGGGTTAAGCTACATATGGAGGGTTGTGTAATGCATTTCGTAGCGCAGACCTATTCGTGCCGGTCAGGGTGGCCGAGCGGTTGTAGGCGCTACAGTCTGGAACCGCGCGACCGCTGCGGTCGCAGGTTCGAATCCTGTCTCGGGCATGGATGTGTGTGATGTCTTTAGGTTAGTTAGGTTTAAGTAGTTCTAGGGGACTGATGACCTCAGAAGTTAAGTCCCATAGTGCTCAGAGTCATGTGTGTGTGAACCTATTCGTAGGTAGAGCAGGGTCAGCTGTGACAACGAACTCTCCGACTGATGCAAGAACGATGCGCAGTTCACTTCTTAAAATAACACGAGGGCTGTTCGGAAAGTAAGTTCCGATCAATCGCGAAATGGAAACCGCAAAATCAAAACTGTTTTATTTCCAGCAGTTAGCTACACCTTCCAGCCACTCCTCTACGTAGTTACCACTCCGACTTTGGACATTTGTCGTTGCGTTGTACCAACTTTACAATACCGTCGTCATAGGAGGGAACCGCCTGTGCTTTCCGCCAATTCTCTACGATGATCTATAGTTCGTTGTCTGTGCCAAAATGTGTTTTTCATAGCCAGCGGTTACGTGATCAGGGATGAAATTCAGCGAGAGGCAATTACGCTCTGTATTGTGGATGATCAAACAGTTCCCGTGGAAAACTCTGCAGAAGCATCTTTATTGCCCCTGCAGAATGCGGCAAGTATCATCATAACGGGGAAGAGAAATGGAAGGAGAGCTTAACTCGTGAAGTGATTCTGTGCTACAGTGAAATTCGTGTATGCTTAGGTATCACTTGAATCAATTTGAAATTTGTGTACGTATAGTAGTGCTTGCCAGTGACTACAGCGCTACCATTGTTCAACTGAACCACAGAAAACTGCTATTTCAGTCCAGGCCACACATACACTGACCATGTGCTGTGTCTTATCACAACTTCACTAACGTCACACAGAACAGCTTAAGAGACTCATCTGTTTCTGCTTTATGGAGGCTTTAACGCACGTAACGACTCTTCCTGCTCCAGTCTTAGGGACTGAACCGTCGACGGCCTTGGCCTATCAGAGGATCCGTGCTTGCTTAATGAGGAACACACGACACACATTAGCGCAGTAATGGATGCATTCCCCGCGATAGATTGCTCCGGCCTTTTCCTCCCGCAGACGTCTCTCCATTTGCAGGTTGCGGTCGTTGAACTGTACCTACAATTTTCATATATGGGTACGAGTCCTCGAGGGTGCAGCGGCGGAAGGACAACCGATTTTTAGGAATGCGAAATGGAATGACCACATCGAATGAAAATGCACACGGTAGACTTCGGTTCATTGGCAGGATACTGGGGAAATGCAGTCAGTCGACGAAGGAGTATTCTTAAAAATCACTTGTGCGTTCCATTTTACAGTAGTGCCTAAGTATGGGAAATGCAATAACTCAACGAAGGAGTATTCTTAAAAATTTCTTACGCGTTCCATCTTAGAGTACTGCTCAAACGTGTGGGACCCATACAAGATAGCACTACCGGGAACACTAATTGTCACAGGTCTGTTTGACACATGGAAGTGCATAACGGAGATGCTGAAGATACTGAACCCGCAGACGCTTGAAGGTAGACGCCAATTATCTCGCGAAAGCCTATCTCCCAAGTTTAGAGAACCAGTACTAAGCCAAGAGGGCAGAGGTATTTTCAGCCACACCCTTAGGGACCGAGAAGACAAGGTTAGACTAATTACAGAGTCCACGGAAACATTTAAGCAGATAATCTTCTTGCGTTCCATTCACGGCTGGAATGGGAAGAAAGTCCTAACATGTCCTACAATGCTAAGTATACTCTGCCATGGCCGGCTGGAGTGGCCGTGTGGTTCTAGGCGCTACAGTCTGGAACGGCGAGACCGCTACGGTCGCGGGTTCGAATCCTGCCTTGGGCATGGATGTGTGTGATGTCCTTAGGCTAGTTAGGTTTAAGTAGTTCTAAGTTCTAGGAGACTGATGACCACAGAAGTTGAGTCCCATAGTGCTCAGAGCCATTTGAACCATTACTCTGCCATGAGATTCACAGTGGATTTCGGAATACGGATGTAGATGTGGCAGACCGAACAGACGCTCAGCAAGGGCATTGAGACTGTACGGCGATCTAGCCAGACTCGAAACCTATGAAAACCTCCTGGATATTGTGAACTGTATCGTCCGTTAAGTATCCTAGTTGCGAACGAAGGCACCCTTGGCTGGACGGAGATGTAGAGTCGCACTCAGTTGTATGTGAGTACCACTGTGCAAATATACTGTAAGTGTACACTTCCAGTGGAGAAACTGGCTGTTATTCATATTTGTGGAGGTAAATGGGAGACTCGCCGACGGCCTTGCAGCAATGGTAACACCGATTCCCGTCAGATTAACGAAGTTAAGCGCTGTCGTGTTGGGCTAGCACTTGGATGGGTGACCATCCGGTCTACCGAGCGCTGTTGGCAAGCGGGGTGCACTCAGCCCTTGTGAGGCAAACTGAGGAGCTACCTGATTGAGAAGTAGCGGCTCCGGTCTCCTAAACTGACATATGGCCGGGAGAGCGGTGTGCTGGCCACATGCCCGTCCATATCTGATCCGGTGACGCCTGTGGGCTGAGAATGACACGGCGGCCGGTCGGTACCGTTGGGCCTTCCAAGGCTTGTTAAGACGGAGTTTAGTTTAAATGAGAGACTCGTTGTCCTGCATCTGTATATCGCCTATTATAAGTTTATATGTATAAACCAAGGTCATATGGTATCAGCGGCTATGAGAGATTACATCTACGATTACACCTATGTCTATGCCCTGATAACCACTGGACAGTGCTTGGCAGAAGATATTTCCCAATATTCAGGGTTTCTTCCCGCTCCATAAGCGTTTGTTGCTTAAATGACTCTAAACGGACTGAATTTAGTCTAATCTTGAGTCTGCAGTTCCTACGGCAGCGATACATACGGGGCTTTAGTACAGGGTCTTTCAAAATATTCACCTGAATTCTCAAGATTATGTCTTCTACTTGAATGAGGGCAAATTTTAGATTACACATCTATACATGAAGGCTGGTTATAGTTAGAGTGCAGCTAGTCACAGAGGTCCAGTATGGGCTGTAATTATCGCATGGCAGCGAAATTAGGAAGATATGTTAGTACGCTAATGCGGAACCGATTGAAGCTGGCAAAAAATTAGTTCCAATTTTGGCCACCAGGTGAAAATCTGGGGCTGTATAACGGTGTCTCCAGTGTCCGTATTGAACAAATTGTGTTAACTGGCGGTAATAATGAAATCAACTAATACCTTTCCCACTTGCTTGACCTTTTCTGTCCACGTCCCGTTCCTAATCCATTACATATGGAAAAATTTCTATATGTCTTTCTTGCATTCACAGTGCCAGATTTGTACTTGGTATCCAAAACTGGAACTAATTCTTTTTTAGCGTAAATAGGTCCCACATTAAGGCATACGAATATCTACGAGGTTTCACTGTCATACAGCCAACAATGTATCTCTGTGATTAGGCGCACTTTAATTATAAACACCCGGTAGTAGGATAATCTGCCGGCCGGAGTGGCCGAGCGGTTCTAGGCGCTGCAGTCTGGAACCGCGCGATCTGGAACCGCGCGACCCCTACGATCGCAGGTTCGAGTCATGCTTCGGGCATGGATGTGTGTGATGTCCTTAGGTTAGTTAGGTTTAACTAGTTCTAAGTTCTAGGGGACTGATGACCTCAGAAGTTAAGTCCCATAGTGTTCAGAGCCATTTGAACCATTTGATTTTAGGATAATCTCGGGAACTTCTGTGGCGATTTCGATACGGTTTTCACTGTTAGATAGACTGACTCACAAGAAAGGTTTGTGTATTCGTACATAATTTATAATTATAGTAACAATGAGTGTGTAATATATGTATTTTTATCTGACCCTCGCTTATTTGGCATTGATGTGGCATCTCGTGACAATGATGGGAGCTACGAACTAGTGAGTTACAGGGGAGGCAGTATCTATCGGGAAATGCACTAAACAGCCGCCGCAATTCCAGGGAGCAACGAAGCTTGACCAGAATCTATACATATCTATAAATACACTTGGATGACAAAACTCATGAGATACGTCCTAACGTCGTGTCGGACTTCCTTTTGTGCGGCGTAATATAGCACCTCAACGCGGCATGGATTCGGCATGTCGTTGGAAGTTACCTGCTGAAATACTGAGGCATGCTGCCTCTATAGCCGACCACAATTGCGAAAGTATTACCGGTGCAGGATTTTGTGAACGATCTGACCTTTCGGTTATGTACCATAAATGTTCAATGGCATTCATGTAGGGCGATCTGGGTGGGCTAATCAATCGCTCGAATTGCCCAGTAGCGAACAACTGTGTCCCGGTGACATGCAAGCGTTGTTAGGAAACAAAGTCCATGAATGGTTGCAAATGGTCTCCAGGTAGCTGAACATAACAATTTCCAGTCAATGATCGGTTCAGCAGGACCAGAGGACCCAGCTATTGCATGTAAACACAGCACATACCACTGTGGAGCCATCACCAGGTTGCGGAGTCCATGGCTTCGTGGGGTCTCCGCCACTCTCCTCGAACCCCACCATCAGCTCTTGCCAACTGAAATCTGAACTCGTCTGACGAGACCATGATATTCCAGTCGTCTATGTTCACGAGCACAAGAGTGGTGCTGCAGGCGGTGTCGTGCTGTTAGCAAAGACACTCGCGTCGCTCATCTGCTGCCATGGCTCATTGACGCCAAATTTCGCCGCAATTTCCTAACTAAAACGTTCATCGCAAATCCCACATCGATTTCCGCGATTATTTCATGCAGTGTTGGTTGTCTGTTAGCACTGACAACTCTACGCAAACACTACTGCTGTCGGTCCTGGGGGACTGATGACCTTAGCTGTTTAGTCCCCCTTAAACATCCCAACAACCACCACCACCGCTGTCGGTCGTTAAGTGAAGACGGTCGGCCACTGCGTTGTCTGTGGTGAGAGGTAATGCCTGAAATTTAGTATTCTCGGCACACTCTCGAGACTGTGGCTCTCGGAATACTGAATTCCCCAACGATTTCCGGAATGGAATGTCCTATGCATCTAGCTCCAACTACCATTCAGAGTTTAAAGTCTGTTAATTCTCGTCGTGCGGCCATAACCACGTCGCAAACCTTTGTTTGTTCAAATTCAATTTGAGTGACATCTTATGGGACTCAACTGCCGAGGTCATCAGTCTCTAAGCTTACACACTACTTAACCTAAATTATCCTAAGGACAAACGCACACACCCATGGCCGAGGGAGGACTCGAACCTCTGCCAGGACCAGCCGTACAGTCCATGACTGCAGCGCCTTAGACCAAACTTTTGTTTCTACCTGAAGGCTAATCAAAGGAACTAGACTGATTCACGAGGAAGGTGTGTGCATGTAATTTATTATCGCAACGCTAGATGAGTCAGTTCACTAGTTGAAACGAAAAGTTGGCGCCATTTGTAAGCTGGAGACTCATGTGATTGCCGGTAGCGGTTCCCCTGGCTCAGATCGTTCGCTTTCTTGCTCGTCGATCTGAGTTTTTCCACAGTTGCGCGACAAAGCCAAAAAATACACTTTTCAACAGGACAGAGCACTGGTGCGTGCAAGTATGAGCGTTTGTTAACAATAAGCTGCTTCAAACATGGATCCGCCTCAAAGATAGTGGTGTGTGTGGTTGTTGTGTTTGGCAGAGACTCGGTGTACGTGTCTCCCCTTCCAAGAAGTTTGGTTAAGCTATGACGTCGCATGGCAAAAGCAGTAATTCCAAACACGCTCGCTAAAATATGCGACGAGTATATACACCGTCTGGATAATTGTTGTGAGTCCAGAGAAAAGCACATTGAACATTCTTTATACCTTTCACTTTTATCCTGAACGTAATTCTAAAATGTACTTCAAAGTTTTTATGCATGCATATAAGAGACACAACTACTTAAAATCGAGTGGTTATTTTGAAAATAAAAACTTTTCAGTTTTATGCGTAACTTTAAATTTACTCCAAATTTATATCTTCTTTCATGTATTGAAGACGATATAGACTTGTTAAATTGATAAATGTTTCTGGAATTCTCTGTATATTCCTAGCCCTTTACTTAATACTGGCTCACGAAACTTTGTAAGTTGACAGTTTGGCTGCCGGTCTGTAGTCTGTAAAATTAAGATTCGTGCGCTGACAGAGCACTCGGCGCCTATGTCAGGCATTTTCAAGAGCTCGTTTCATCGAAGGATTCAACATAAATATCAACGAGAGAGTACACTGACAAAGTTACAGTAATCAGAATACCTAAGGAAGCGTGCAGACAATCCTGTTCTACACGTACTATCTTTAAACTGAAAAATAGAGCAGGTTAATAACGGTGGCGTGAGATGTCCTTTGCCATTTACACTACTATGGTGTGCAAAGTAGCTGCGATCAGAGGCAATTTCAAGTGTAACTAGGCATTGTTTTTCCGTAGGCGGAATTAAAATGTAGAGCTTGGAGCAGCAGCTGTGCTAATGACATCTTACCTGTGTCAACCAAACCACAGGCCTCCTTGCCCTCAATCGTTGATTGTGTCTGAAAGGGACCGCGTGCTTTCTGTTTCGCGCCACTTCGCATTGCTCAAACAGAGAGAGGTGGCGCAGCGGTTAGCAAGCACACAGGCCCCGGATTAGGTAGGCGGCGGTTCGAATCCCCGCCAGGGCATCCAGACTTCAGTTTTTCGCAGTTTTCCTAAATCGTTTCTAGGAAATGCCACGATGAGTCCTACATCCCCCCCCCCCCCCCCACCTTTTCCCCTCTGCTGCCTATCACTCAGCCTCTCCCTTTGCGCTTTCGGTACGGCAAGGTGATAAGTTATGTGTAGCCTCGTAGCCTTCAATCTTATACGAGTTGCTCCGTTACCCAAAGGAATTTCCTGATCATCTGCTGCAAACTATCCCATCTTTCCAACAGTCGTTCGTCCACTTTCCATGTGTCACCTTTATTCCATTGTTCCCGTTCTTAGGGAGATGTGTCCCACTTTAAAGAGAATCCTTCGACGTGTTCCTGGAACACATTCTCCAAGAAAGTAAGATAGATAAGGATTTAATGTCTCGTCGACGACGGGGAAATTGATGACATTGGAGGCGGAGCACAAACCCGTATTGGGGAAAGTTGGGAAAGGAAATCGGTCGCCCCTGTTTCAACATTTGCCATAAGTAACCCAAATCCAAATCAGGATGGCTGAACAGGAGTTTGCACCGCTGTCCTGTCCACCGCATATCCTAACTCACGGAACCTGACCATCCAGGAAGAGAGGCTGTGATGTGAAGTTCTATAAAAGGAATCAGTAGGACGCATAGGCACACACACGCGTTTTGTGTATTTTTCCGGTAGAATTTTTTTTACAGTAAAAGTTTTAGGAGCGTACAAAGCTATTAGGAGGATTAATGCAGTGACGAGCCTGAGTATGGCACTCATTGCAATATGTCTCTCGTCCCAGATCTAGGTTAACTTTGAAGCCACCTTTAGTACGAGTCACTATCATTTCAGCACTTAGAGATAATGTGTGTTTGATGAACAACTTGTACCCGTGTTTAATCACCGTGTCAGTATCGGCTGAGAAAATGCTACATTTAAAATCAGGTTAGTTACGATTCTCTTTGACAAATGGTTCAAATGGCTCTGAGCACTATGGGACTTAACATTTGAGGTCATCAGTCCCCTAGAACGTCAGAGAAAAACAACATCTTACTTAAGGTGGTCACTTAACCCAACTTTCCCCTATGTGCTAGACCTGGACTAGAAGACGACCGCCTGCCATTTCGGCCGCGGTGGTCTAGCGGTTCTAGGCGCTCAGTCCGGAACCGCGCGACTGCTACGGTCGCAGGTTCGAATCCTGCCTCGGGCATGGATGTGTGTGATGTCCTTAGGTTAGTTAGGTTTAAGTAGTTCTAAGTTCTAGGGGACTGATGACCTCAGATGTTAAGTCCCATAGTGCTCAGAGCCATTTGAACCATTTGAACCAGCCTGCCATTTTCAGACAGTGTTGTACCAATTAGCCTGAGTGTGCGTACCTCACGGATCTATTAGGGCTCGAACATGCCATGACTTCCTCTCCACAGTTTCCGAAATCTGGTTCGTGCCCCAGCGTTGCACAAATGTAACTCGTCCCACGCGCGTACTGCGCTAAGGAATGTAAACGTTTGGCCTTAGCCTTGAGCCGCCCCGGTGGTAATGACCTAGCGAGAACGAGCCTGCTTTGTGCATCAGACACGCCTGCTCTCTCGCTGCAGCTGTCAACCAGCGTTGCGGGTCTGTGGCGGCGATTTTCCACGCCGCCAAGCCTGCATTAATCTGCGCACAACAAACGCCTCACTCGCCAGCTAGGTGGCTGGCACGCCGCTCCAATTTCCCTGCAAAATTTGATCGTTGTTGCTGGTCCTCTACGAAATTTGAGTTGTTGTTGCAGTGGGTAGGAGATACGAATATTATATGTAGTTCTCGGCGGTGGGCCACATACGAACGCTATGATAACGATCAGCACTTCATCACAATTGACTTGTATTTATTCTAAAAATGAGAATGAGAAGATAAATCAAACAAGGAGATCCCATTATTAACACATCTATTATCAGCAGTTCAAGAGGGTTTCAAATTTTAAGCCCCGGGAAAACACAGATAGAATATGTATTACTGGAACGCATCCGGACTGGAAATACGGAGCGGGCAACATAAAAATGACCCGGAAAATATTTCACTCACCATGAGATAGACAACCAAACTTACATCTCCTCCCCTGGGTCGGGATGCTACACGTTTGGTAGCCTGTCTTAAGGTGCATGAAACACTTACTGTACCGGCGTTACTTTGCCCCCCCCCCCCTCCCCTTGTTAATATCGTAATAAGACTAAAGCAATGCACAATGAACAAGTTGAAATGGAACTCCTACAAATAAACGTTTAAATCACAGAACCAATCGATCAGTTTTTGTTTTCTATGCAAAATTTGTAATTTGACGGAAAAGGAAAGGCTACAATCAGTTTGTGTTATCAGTTTTGAGTCTGGGTGTGAGGCACCGACTTTTAATACGAAACACAAAAATCGAGAGTTGTTCGGCGAGGAATGTACAAATGATGCATGTTGCGAAAAGTGACTGTGTGGATGAGGGGAAAAAAGTGGAGTTTAAGACGAATTTAGAACTGTAATGAAACTGTAGTGGACGTGAACAGATATGTTTCCAGGCTAATGGATGACAGACAAACCAAAGGAGGTCTTTGATGAATTTCAAGATTTGGGAAAAATCCACAGACTACAACGGAAAGTGAGTGGGAAGCTGACTTTATGAAACATGTTGAGACAACATGTATGCTGATAGTTGAAACTCGAATTGCTTAGAGAAAATCTAGAATATACCTTCGTCTAGTTATGCATGTCGGACTGGATACACACAGATGGTGTCATGAGCCTCAAGGGAAATGTCACCCTTTAGTTTCTGTGTATTTGTCTCAACGATTTGTCCAACAGAAGTGGTCGGTGGAATTTGCAATGTTTGCTACCTGCTTACGAACCTCCACAAGCGGTTTTATTTTTACTGTCAAAAATGGTTCAAATGGATCTGAGCACTATGGGACTTAACTTCTGAGGTCATCAGTCCCCTATAACGTAGAACTACTTAAACCTAATTAACCTAAGGACATCACACACACCCATGCCCGAGGCAGGATTCGAACCTGCGACCGTAACGGTCGCGCGGTTCCAGACTGTAGCGCCTGGAACCGCTCTGCCACCCTGGCCGGCCCATTCGATGTGATATGGCCTGTGTTGTGGTGGATGGGTTTACGTAACTAACAGTATCACAACTGGACACCCATGCACACTAAGTAGTACAGTTTGTTTAACGTCAAACGTACACCTTAGGTATTGTTGTATGGTTCATTTGTCATTTGTAGTCGACCACTATTAAATTATGATACTTACAGCGCCATCTGTTGCTAGATTTTGTAACTATTTATTTTTCTTCTGCCATTTCTTTTTCTCCCTTGTCCGATAACATTCCGTTGCAGTTTGTCGTCATTATGACCAGTGGTGTTATTTCTACAGCGGTTTTAAAGTTTAACTTTAATTATAATCACCCTGTACTCGTGTGAAATCGGATAGTTATTTCGCAAATAAAAACATTGTAGTTCTGTTTGTTAGTTAAAAATCACCCAAAGCTTGTATATTCACTCATGTGGAAGAATCAGATCAGTAGTCAGTGCCGTCAGTAGTTAGAATCTGTTATTTAGCTGGCAGTATTGGCGCTCGCTGTATTGCAGTAGTTTCAGTAACGAAGATTTTTGTGAGGTAAGTGATTCATGAAAGGTATAGGTTATTGTTAGTCAGGGCCATTCTTTTGTAGGGATTGTTGGAAGTCAGATTGCGTTGCGCTAAAAATATTGTGTGTCAGTTTAGTGAATGTCTGAGTATGTTCAGTTTTGCTCAGCTGTTTGAAAATCAAATAACGTAGAGGTTTTCCAGCACTGTCATTTGAAATTTTTCTGAGGGGATGTTACTGCACTGCACTGTGACGAGATTCTGTGGCGCACGAGATTGTCCGCTATGCGTTGGCTTACCTCTGACGGCCCATAGCTCGAGGCGCTGCAGTGCTGCTAGGAATCGGCGGGAGTCTTGCAGGCAGCGGCTGTTGTTGCTGCGCGGGGAGGTGACGGCGAACGGCGGCACAAGCCCCAGCAGCTGCTGCGCCAGTGCGTAGTCCGTGCCGCCCGCTTCCTCTGCAACGCACGCAACACCACTCTTGTTAGTACGTCTAGTCTTTCTTCCTCAGTTGCCACTACAATTGTCTTCGATAATAATCGATATTTACAAAATATCGGTGTTGAGAATTAAAACACCGATGTTTCTATATCGATACTGAACTCTTTGAAACTTTGTAACATCGTTCCGTACTAACTTAATTATGTATATAGACAGAATGAAATTTTCACTCTGCAGCGGAGTGCGCGCTGCTATGAAACTTCCACGCAGTTCACTGTGTGCCGGACCGAGACTCGAACTCGGGACCTTTGCCTATCGCGGGTGAGTGCCCTACCGACTTCTTTATTTTTCTTCTCTCATTTTGTTCATCGTCGATCCATTATCTCAGTTTTTTATTACGGAGGGCATATGACCCTCTGACCGAACACGCTGAGCTACCGTACCGGCACCAACTGACTGCAGGCCGCAGTGGCCGAGCGGTTCTAGGCGCTGCAGTCTGGAACGGCACGACCGCTGCGGTCGCAGGTTCGAATCCTGCCTTGGACATGGGTATTTGTGATGTCCCTAGGTTAGTTAGGTTTAAGTAGTTCTTAGTTCTAGGGGACTGATGACCACAGCAGTTAAGTCTCATAATGCTCAGAGCCACTTGAACCATTTGAACCAACTGACTAACCAAACACGACTCAAGACCCCTCCTGGCAGCTTCAATTCTGCCAGTACCTCAAATGGTTCAAATGGCTCTGAGCACTATGGGACTTAACATCTGTGGTCATCAGTCCCCTAGAATTTAGAACTACTTAAACCTAACTATCCTAAAGACAACACACACATCCATGCCCGAGGCAGGATTCGAACCTGCGACCGTAGCGGTCACGCGGCTCCAGAGTGAAGCGCCTAGAGCCGCACGGCCACATTGGCCGGCGCCAGTACCTCGTCTCCTACTTTGCAAACTTCAAAGAAGCTCTGCGAACCTTGCAGAACTAGCACTGGAAGAAAGGATGTTGCAGGAGGCGAGGTATTGGCAGAACTGAAGCTGTGAGAGCGGGTCGTGAGTCCTGCTTGGAGAGCTAACTTAGTCGCTGGCACGGTAGCTCAGCGTGTTCGGTCAGAATGTTATCTGCCCCTGTAATAAAAAAACTGAGTTAATGGATCAATGATGAAGTTGAACAAGCGTCATGGGACGTCCGCCACGGACAAGCAGAACAAACAACAACGAACAAAATGAGATCAACAAAAAAAAAAAAAAAAAAAGAAAACGTTGATAGAGCACTTGCTCGCGAAAGGCAATGGGTCCGAGTTCGAGTCTCGGTCTGGCACACAGTTTTAATCTGCCAAAACGTTTCATGTATATAGACAGTTTATCCATTCCAGGAATAGAGGATCTCGACAATTTTTGCCTGTTATCGGCATTGATACTGGCAAGATATCGGTTTCAGGTATTCCGAGACTTTCGAGAATGTTTTAATTTTAAATCTGTGGTCGGATAACAATTAACAAAAGAAATTTTTTCGTCTTGTGATATAATTAAAAATCAACAATTTTGTGATTCTTTTCATTTATTGTACTGCGAAACCTCCTTCTTGCCAAATTTCATGATTCTTCGTCAAGGGGAAGTACCCTATAGGTTTCAATGAGTGAGTTTGCGAGTATCAAAATATGTGACATAAGCGGTCGTATCTTTTGATTGCACTGACTTTGAAGCTTACGATTTTTACACTAGCAAATAACTATACAATTCAGTACTTGACATAAATTTTAACTCGATGCGTCACCCTTTACTGAGAAAAAAGAGGTCTTAACAGACAGATAGTCGGATATCAAATGACAAAAACCTTTTTTCGTGTGATGAAACTACAAACTAACAATTTCGTATATGCCTCTTAACCTGTACTGTGAAAACTTTTTGTCGCCAAATTTTACCATTTTAGACCAACGGAAATACCCTATAGTTGCTGATGAGTGAGTTTGCGAGTATCGAAATATGTGGCATAAATGGCCGGAACTTTTCATTGCATTGACTTAGAAGTTAACGTTAATTATACCGCCAAGGAACCATAGGACTTAGTATGCGACATAAATTTCAGCTTGATACATCTACCCATTCCAGAGAGAAAAGATTTCAAACAGTCGGACCGACAGAAAGACAGACAGACGGACAACAAAAGGGTCTTGTAATAGTTGCGTTTTTACTGATTGTGGCACGAAACCCTGAAAGTAGCGACCTTCGATGTTGTCAAGAAAACCAGGCTGCTTGTTACCACTGTCAATGAATTTCGTAGCATTTAAACGATTGTTTTTCTGGAAATTTATCATGACGACACCAACACAATGTATTTGAGACTTGCCAAACGTGGTCGTCGGAGGCGGGGGCCAAAAGTTCCAGCGGCAGTGAAACAGATGGAAGTAGCATTTCAGATTCAATATCTAAAAGCTCTGTTCAACCATTACTGAAATCAAGTTTTCGAAATGTCTCAGGATATACTACAGAAACTGGGACGTAAGGTGTACATTTATCTAAAGCAATTTTGTACATGATGTGTAAAGATGCACAACCTTTTTAAATTGATGGAAATGAAGTTTTTAAACTGCCGAAAGTCATTGCACCGTTGTGAAAACTACCGTCGAGAAGTACACAGAACAACTTCAAAAATGAAATTCAGAACGTGGAGAGTTTAATTCACACGACAGATATTTGGAGACACAGTGCAGTGCTGATGTTTTCTGGGAATTACCGTTCATTATTTTGATGGCTACTCTTGGTGTCACGGAGTTGTCAGGCTCACAAACAAGTGAATATATTTTGTGCATATTACTACACACTTGTAACGAATGAGGCATGAATGCCAGCAAAATACTGGCAATAGTGACAGATGTTAGAGAAAATATTGTTAGAAGTGTAGAAACAGAATATGGAAGAAGTGTTTTGCACACAGACTTGCTGGCCGCTGTGATAGAGCGGTTCTAGGCTCTTCAGTGCGGAACCGCGCTGCTGCTACGGCCGCAGGTTCGAATCCTGCCTCGGGCATGGATGTGTGTGATGTCCTTAGGTTAGTTAGGTTTACGTAGTTCTAAGTCTAAGGGACTGATGACCTCAGATGTTTAGTCCTATAGTGCTTAGAACCATTTGAAACACAGGCTCAATTTTCTAACAAAAAATCTATTGAAACGATTGAAAAACTGCCGTAACTGAGTACTGCTGTGAAAAAGTTTGCAGTGTAGTTTAGAGAAAGTGTATTACCAAATGGTGAGCTAAGAAAAGAATCAGTCTTTAAATTAATTCAAGAAGTGTTCATTGGATGGAATTCAGCCTTTCAAATGACTCACTGGTTTTTGCAGTTGCGTCCGGTGAGTAATAATATCATTAGTTGCCAGGTTAATACACACTGGACTCGCATTCGGAAGGACGACGGCCCAAATCCGTGTCCGGCCATCCCGATCTAGGTTTTCCGTGATTACCCTAGATCACTTCAGGAAAATGTCGGGATGGTCTCTTTCCTTTGAAGAGGCACGGCAGTTTCTTTCTCCATCCTTCCTTAATCCTAGCTTGTGCCACCCCCCTCCCCCCTCCTCCTATATGGAACTGCACCAACCATGGTAACAGCCGCAGAGATTTTGTAGACGTGGCAGACGTTTGTGGTATTCTGTGGTCTATAAATGTGGCTACTCATGAAATATGCATAGAAAACTAAGCTGAAAGCAGTAAAGTAATACCAATAACTCGTATGCTGAATATTAATATATCTGGCATTGAACCAATGCAGACTATTAGACAGATGCAGAGTAACATCATAGAACAAATAAAGAAAAATTCATTCTATCAGCTGAATATGCTAAAATATTAGCCATATCATCGATCCTAGGTTCTAGAACATACAATTTCAATACGCTTTAGCATGTTCAAAACAATCAAAACCATGTAGGATTTGCTTGCAGCTGTTGAAACGACTGTTAGTGAGGGAGAGCAACTCGTTGATACATTACAGGAAAGCACAAGAAAAGAAAAATTTGGAGAGTGGGACTGAAACACACCTGCCATCACAGTTCAGTTACTTTCTGATAGGTCGTCTTCTAGATTTTAAACAAGATGTATTAGAAGCATGAATTCACGTCATACGTACTACCTATTCAAAGCTACAAAAAATTCCACGTAAATATTCAGTGATGTACAAAGGTAGTAAAACAAATAATTGGTTTTCTTAACAAATTTAAATTTTATTTTGTGATACGTAATTGCCAGGCCAGGGTGGCCGAGCGGTTCTAGGCGCTACAGTCTGGAATCGCGCGACCGCTATGGTCGCAGGTTCAAATCCTGCCTCGGGCATGGATGTGTGTGATGTACTTAGGTTAGTTAGGTTAAAGTAGTTCTAAGTTCTAGGGGACTGATGACCTCAGAAGTTAAGTCCCATAGTGCTCAGAGCCATTTGAACCACTTTTGATACGTAATAAACATCTGTAAAAGTACACTGAAGAGCCAAAGTAACTGGTAGACCTGCCTAATATCGTGTAGTGATCCCGAGAGCACGCAGAAGTACCGCAGAAGTAGTGCTGGAGGGAACTGACACCATGAATCCTGCAGGGCTGTCCATAAATCCGTAAGAGTACGAGGGTTTGTATTATGTCTACCCTGCATCTTCTGTCTTTAGCTTTGTTACTTTCTAAATTTTTGTATAATATTCTTTGTTTTATTTATTTTGCTCCAAGTTTAATGATTAATTCATCTGGTTCCAGGAATACACGAATATTTCTGTCCGTTTTTAGTTTATTTCCATTTTATACTCTTCACTTAACACTTCGTTCTTTTAACAAGCATTATAAGTTACGTCATGTTACTGTAGTTTAACGTCCCATCGACAACGAGGTCATTAGAGACGGAGCGCAAGTTCGGGTTAGAGAAGGATGGGGAAGGAAATCGGCCTTGCCCTTTCAAAGGAACTATCCTGGCATTTGCCTGAAACGATTTAGAGAAATCACGGAAAACCTAAATCAGGATGGCTGGAGACGGGATTGAACCGTCGTCCTCCCGAATGCAGGTCCAGTGTGATAACCACTGCGCCACCTCGCTCGGTAACAAGCATTATACATCGTACTCCTGTTTTCAAGGTACTGTCAGTGCCATTAGGCATGGTAGAATGATGATCGTACTTTAATATCTCTATAGACAGAAAGCTACAAGTTTCAGCAAATAAAACAAAGTCTGTTCCTCTTGTATCATTACTTTCTGGGGGAAAGTTTGTTTCAGTGTCAATTTGATTTTACTCAGTCTGATAGATACACCAGCGTTCAAGTGGTGTTCTTGAATTTGAAAGGTCGCTGGTAAAGTGAGTCGCCATCGCTGTCGGTACAGAGAGCGGGTAGAAAGCCCCCTCTGGTATCGTCTGTGTTTTCCCACGTGACGGGCTAGCCGTTGCTCCGGTTCTGTGCGTGCGTCGAATCAAGGTGAATGCTGCCCAGACGGAGCTGCAATCTGCAGACTGGAACCCGACGGACCGGTTGGCGGAAAAGAAACCACGAAGCTTGCGTAACCGTTATAGCGGAATGTGACTCCTGGCGACCTCAGCGACGGCTGGCCGTTGATCACAAACCGCTCCGCGCGTCGATGTTTACACTTCGAAGCCGCTGCATCATGCCGCAATTACGGCATAGCGCTGCAAGTGCTCACTTATATGCCTGCCAGGATTTCTTATTTTAGACTGAGGAAGCTTGTCGTGACTTGGCAGTTAAACAATCCTGGCGTACTGGTGGCTACTTTAACTGGCGATATTTCATCTCAGATCACTTTTGACTAGTTAAAGGTATTTGTAATTTCTTTTCACCTAGACGAAACACACAAAAATGCGATTTTCAAAATTTATTTATCACCGATATTTAATGCAATTATGGTTTTTTTCTGCGCCAGAATAGCAGTTCTTTATTGTGTCATATTCAGTGTACATCTCACAAAAAAATTCAGATTAAAAGTGCATCGAGTATCGAGAGTTTTGTGCTGCTGTTGAGCTCCGCCCCGAAGTTAACTTCATTCTTCACACTGCGTCGACAGAGATGCAAATACCCCTTATCACTTGCCTCTACAGCTATAACTTCTGCAGAGAGAACGAAAAAAATGTTCGCATATTCATTGTACGTTTGTTTGCTAATTCCGTGTCGGACCTACAAAAGAATTGTATCACTGACTTTATTTCATTCCGGTGTGCTAGTTTAGCGGATAAAAATACTAAAGTTCCACTAAAAAAAGTCACTGCCTATATCACAGTGATAAATGAAGCTACAAAAACGCCCTTGTCCCTTTTTCAAGAGCCAGTGATCGATATTCACCATGGTGAGAAGAGTTGACAAATACCTTGGAAGAGACTAAGTATTTTTAGTTAAAAAAATAAGGCGCGTCACCTCAGATATTCCACCTGGCAAATCGATTCCTTCCGCGTATCTGTGATCATTCGCTAGAGATTCTGGATAAACGTAAACTATAAAGGGACTAATCTCACAGTGTAGTCACTGAAAAACTTTACAGGATTACCTATCCGTGTCATGAATTTTCAGATCTTATGCAACAGTGGAGCGGCAATGTTGTAGTAGTGTCTGATTTTTGAAACACGGTCTTTCGTTGTCTGCATTTTCGCCATCAAACAGGAAAAAGAGAGGATAGATAGAAGCTGATGAGCAGCGAGGTAATTTCACGTAGGTCTCTGGGTTTGTCTGAATAATATCTGACTGCGGAACTTGTAAGAGCCATCATGCATACTTCTTCTTACATGCGCAATGATTGCTCTTGTCGTTCACCTGTCGGTCTCCGTACAGTCTCTTTTGTACGAAACGAGGAGAACTGTACGTTTTCCCTACGTTTTAAGGATGCTACTACGAATAATTAGCGAGTATTAATAGGTCTCTTTCAAGTTTGCATCGTACGTGGGTTGGAAGGTAAGTTTCAGTTTGAATCAGAGCTTGCCCACGAGTATCGCACTGGAGGCAAACTTACCATGTTTCATTTTGTAGGTAGTATGTTAGTGATGCACTTTTCTTTGTCTCTTGAGTGCCTAATTCCTATCGAAAGAAGTCGGAAGTCTTCAGACAAAGCCTGTCTTTGCCGCTGTCCATTGCCTAACAGTGCTTCGATACAGCATCAGCTGTAGCGACGTTTTTGAGCGCCGTGTTTACAGTGTTGTATTGCATGTCAAACTTTTTGCACGAAAACAAGAAATGAAGTAGTGCGTTGCCCAGCATAGACATCATCAATGATACATCAGTAGGGACATGTTTTAGCTTGAATTACGTGATGCACTTGAACATTATTTTCCTCAGCATATTAATTTCAGCCTGGCAGGCATTCGGTATGAAGAGTAAAGTAATAAAGTAATTTCGCAATAAGGTCCTGAAGGTCGCAGGATGCTGACCGACTGCCTTGGTATCCTCTGCCTTATGCCACTATTTGGATGAGATATAGAGGGACATGGGGTTAGCACACGGGTCTTCCGACAGCTGTCAACTTTCAGGCATTGGAACCGCTTCTTCTCAGGAAGTTCCTCAATTGCACCCTGTGACAGTCCTCCCAGCAAAGAAAACTCCCTGGCAATACCAGAATTGAACCCGGGCAATCCTCTTGACAGCTAGTGCGCTGACCGCTCAGCTACTCAAATGCGTACAACACAGACCACCTTCGTCTTGTTTGCAGCACTACATGATGGATGAGGAGTTCACCCTTATTGCTCTGTGCATTCCTATCAGAAGGGATAGAAGATGATGCATGTCTTCCAGTTACACCCCTTTGTAAGCTGTAACTAAGAACTGCGGGGACTGTAGAGCTCACTAGGTCGGCCACTCTCCTAAAGCTGACAAAGGCGCTTAGTCTCGCGAGAATCGCGGCATTAATTTATTCTTCCGTCATTGCTTGGGAGGGCAGCTTCATATTTAAAACTTTGTGGAACACTGTTCCAGGAAACTGCAACATAATAGTATTTCTTCTTCTTCTTCTTCGCGGATGGATCACTTAGGAACACGTGTAATCAACATTTGATGGCCTTCCTTTTCGTCCAGTATTCCTTCATACGCAACGAATGGGCTACCTTTCACTACGTAGACCACGCATGTCGGTTAGTTCTTCTGTCTTCTTCCTCAGATCCCCCTGGTTTTTCTGATTTCATTTCTGTCATGTAGATTTGGAGACCCAAATTCTCTCAGGTCTTTTTCCATTTGTTTGTACCAGTTCGGTCGTGTAACTACACTTGTTCTTTAAAAATGTATGGATTTTGTGCGTTAACCTGTTTGAGTCCATTCTTTCTAAATGCCCCATGAATTGAATTCTTCTCATGCGCATTGTATCTGTTATTTTGGAGATCTTTTTATATATTTATGCATTGGGTTTTGGATAATGCACACCATCTTTAGTCCTTGGACCTAGGATTTTCCTCATTATTTTACGTTCTTTCACTTCTAATTCCCCTTTTAGTGTTCTGTGTTGAAGATTTAGTGTCTCAGATGCGTATACAGCTTCGGGTTTAATTACTATTGTGTAATGTCGTATTTTGCAGTTCCACGAGAGACTCTTTTTGTTTTAAACCTGTTTTGTTAACTGAAACGCCGTCTCCATTTTCTGGACTCTTGATCTGCCAGATTTCTTTTCATTACAATTTTCTGCAATCCATTCACCTAAATATTTAAATTCTTTTACTCGGGAGATGTACTTATAACCAATTTTGATATCAGAAGGCGCATCTTTGATGTCAGTCATAAATTTAGTTTTTTCGAATGAAATTTCTAATCCTATTCCTAATAGTATTATACTATAATTATTTAATAAACACAGTCGTGATCGTGCACAAGTTGTTACTTTTTATTTGTGGATGACCGGTTTCGATCTACTACACAGATGATCATCAGATCTACATTCCTTGATGGTAATCCCTGACGTAAAGCAGGCTCATCCATGCTGGTGCTGAAAACAGGGCTTTCAGCAGAGTCTCAACGCCAGCACCTACGGGTCTGCTCTACGCCAGGAACTCCTATTGTCACCAAGGAATGTAGATCTGATGATCATCTCTGTAGGAGATCCAAACAGGTCCTCCACAAATAAAAAATAACAACCTTTACGATACCACGACTGTGCTTACTAAATAACGTTCATATTTGTTATTGGAAAGCACAAAAATGTAGATGTTCTACAGTATTAACCCTGTAAAATACCCACTTTGTGTGCTTTTCATTCGAGTGTAAAAGAAGAAGTTTCTATTTGATAGAACCTCTGGGGAAAGACCGAAAGCACGAGCGGAGATGTATGTGCCACTTCACACACATAGCGCACAAGCACTTGTGTTGGGCAACGGAGTCTCAAGCCGACCAGCCGCTACCACATGCGAACACTTTCGCCGTGAGCCTAGAGTGTGGGTTGCTGTTAGTCGCTGCGTCACCACTAGCGCAGCGTGACCGCCGCCTATTTCGCAAAGCTTTGTGCCTGAAGGTATCCCACCTGTCACATCCACACCCCCTGACCGTAAGAAGCTCTCAGTACTTGGTTGTGGCGCTACTTATTTGGGCGTCTAGTGAAGAGACTGCTCTTTCCCTCCAACATTGTGACTCCAATATCTACAGCAACTATGTAGCCAAGTATTGCGATGCAATTAGCGAAGATTAAGAACCGTGCCTCTATCATATTCGCACTACTAACCAGATACGTCAACAAAAGTACTGTCTAAACCATTATGGGAGCAGGCGACATCAGGACAGTACAGCAGTCAATGTCTTGTGGAGTATACTTGCAGGTGAGAGAGGAACTTCCCAGCGGAAAGCCATGCCAAATCTGGTGTGGTAGCTGAGCTTTCGATAACTATCATTAACATTACAGTCAGTTGTGCTCCTGACCATAATGACGATAGTATTCATTCTACATTCGATCCAACTTGGCTGAGCCTCGGGTAGGATTCTATCCCTGAAGCCCATCGCGGAAAACTAAGTCATACAAGGTGATACATAATTAACGCACTCGGGTGCCAAGACGCGATTCCTTGCATCTAACAAGACGGAAGTATCTCTACACCCCCGGTATCTGAGTGGTCAGCGCGACAGATTGTTAATCCTAAGGGCCCGGGTTCGATCCCGGCTGGGTTGGAAATTTTCTCCGCTCAGGGACTGGGTGTTGTGCTGTCCTAGTCATCATCATTTGATCCCCATCGTCGCGCAAGTCGCCGAAGTGGCTTCAAATAGAAAGACTTGCACCCGGCGAACAGTCTACCCGACGGGAGACCCTAGTCACACGACATTCTCTTTTTCCTAAAAAAATTTCGTCCCGTACATATTTTCGATAGAAAATGGACGTCACAGAGAGGCAGTTTCGCAACGCAGTAACCTCATGTCCTACAAGAATTTTCATTCAATAAATACAACCTGGAAGAGCAGTTGAACGGAATGGATAGTGTCTTGAAAGGCGGATATAAGATGAACATCAACAAAAGCAAAACGAGGATAATGGAATGTAGTCGAATAAAGGCGGGTGATGCTGAGGGAATTAGATTAGGAAATGAGACACTTAAAGCAGTAAAGGAGTTTTGCTATTTGGGGGCAAAATAACTGATGATGGTCGAAGTAGAGAGGATATAAAATGTAGACTGGCAATGGCAAGGTAAGCGTTTCTGTAGAAGAGAAATTTGTTAACATCGAGTATAGATTTAAGTGTCAGGAAGTCAGTTCTGAAAGTATTTGTATGGAGTGTAGCCATGTATGGAAGTGAAACATGGACGATAAATAGTTTGGATATGAAGAGAATAGAAGCTTTCGAAATGTGGTGCTACAGAAGAATGCTGAAGATTAGATGGGTAGATCACATAAGTAATGAGGAAGTGTTGAATAGGATTGGGGAGAAGAGAAGTTTGTGGCACAACTTGACCAGAAGAAGGGATCGGTTGGTAGGACATGTTCTAAGACATCAAGAGATCACCAATTTAGTATTGGAGGGCAGCGTGGAGGGTAAAAGTCGTAGAAGGAGACCAAGAGATGAATACACTAAGCAGATTCAGAAGGATGCAGGTTGCAGTAGGTACTGGGAGATGAAGAAGCTTGCACAGGATAGAATAGCATGGAGAGCTTCATCAAACCAGTCTCAGGACTGAAGACTGCAACAACAACAACAAATACAGCCATTATGCCCAGTTACGGTAATGGGTATAGTTCCTCGTAAAAATATCGGAGTTAACGAGATCCAGTCCAGGTCTAAGTGCATTTTTTATTTTGTAATTTTGATCAGTGCAATACGTATACAACGTACTCCATGTCAATCGGCCGCTGTGCCCTCCTCTGCCTTTCGGCGTAACGCAAATGTCGTCAGCACACCGCTCTACCGGCCGCTTTTCCATCTTGTCAGATCGTGGAACAGCTGATTCTCATTCAAGTAGCTCTTCTGTTGGGATCTCGAGGCTGAGAGCATCACTTACCAGACCTCCCACCAAGGAAAATCCTTGGCAGGACAGGGAACTGAACCCGGGTCCTCCGCACGGCAGCCATCTACACCGACACTTAGGTACAGAGGGGAGCACTGTAGTACACTGAGGTGACAAAACTCACGGAATACCTCCTAATATCACGTCGGACCTCCTTTTGCGTGGTGTAGTGAAGCAACTCGAAATGGCATGGACTCAACAATTCGTTGGAAGTCCGTTGCAGAAATATTGAGCCATACTGCCTCTATACCAGTCCATAATTGCGAAAGTGTTGCTGGTGCAGGATTTTGAGCACTAACTGACCCTTCGTTTGTGTCCAATAAGTGTTCAACGGGATTCATGTCGGACAATTTCGGTCGCCAGATCATTCGCTCGAACTGTCCACAATGTTCTTCAAACCAATCGCGAACTACTGTGCCTCGATGACACGACACCGTTCTTTGTGAACATGAAGACCATGAATGGCTGCGAATGGACTCCAGGTAGCATAAACATTCCTTTCAATGTTCAGTTCAGCTGGATCAAAGGACACAGCCCAGTCCATGTAAACACAGCCTACACCATTATGGAGCCACCATCAGCTAGTGTAGTGCCTTGTTGAAAACTCGGGTCCATGGCTTCGTGGGGTGAGCTTCACACTCGAACCCTACCACCAGCTTTACCAACTGAAATCGGGACTCATCTGACCAGGCCACGGTTTTGCAGTCATCTAGGATCCTACCGATATGGTTACGAGCCCAGGAGAGGCGCTGAAGTCGATGTCGTGCTGTTAGCAAAGGCACTCGCTTAGGTTGTCTGCTGCCATGGCCCATTAACGCCAGATTTCGCCGCACTGTCGTAACAGATACGTTAGTTGTACGTCCTACATTGATTCCTGCAGTTATTTCACGCAGTTTTGCTTGTCTGTTAGCACTGACAACTTTAAGCAAACGCTCTGCTCTCGGTCGTTAAGTAGAGACCGTCGGCCACTGTGTTGTCCGTGGTGAGAGGTAATGCCTGAGATTTGGTATTATTGGCACACTGTTGACACTGTGGATCGCGGTATACTGAATTCGCTAATGATTCCCGAAATGGAATGTCCCATGCGTCGAGCTCCAACTACCATTCCGCGTTCAAATTCCCGTCGTGCTGTCATGAATCGTCTGAGTACAAATGACAGCTCGGCCAATACTCTGCCCTTTGATACCTTGTGTACGCGATACTACCGTCATCTGTATGTCTGCATATCGCTATCCCATGACTTTTATCACCTCAGTGTATATACTGTTTATTAAACAGCATGTATCCTACAAAAAATGTTTTTGTTTATGTTAAACATAACAGTTATTGATGAGGTATTTCCGAGATTTTCATGAAGAAGTACAATCAGTTAAAAATAAATTATCTGTCACAACGCAGAAACAATTACAAAACCTATCAATATGGAGATATTTAACGTACTTACTACTTTCAGTAAGAGCGGTCAGCTGTAACATTTTAAACAATTTTTCGGTGACGATACATCTTTCACGAAACATATGCAGTCTTTGGAGTTCCTGCCTCACCAAACATATAACGACATGCTGGGTCATATTTCTCTGAAATCTTCGCTTAGAAGTTGAAAGTGGAATAATGAAAAGATTCTGCTATAATTTCTGTGTTGGTACTAAATAATTGCGTATCTGATGTATAAGGCCTGGTGCAGCTGCTCTATAACGATTAAAAGGCAGATACCATATCGTCAGTCAAAAATTAGGAAATTTTTGAGAACGTACACCTGGACCCTAAATCGAGTAATGTAACGCGTAACTCAGCTACTGTAGTAATTAATGAGCATAGCTATAGCGACTTGATTGAAGAAACTTGTCTAACATGTAATTACATTGTTGCCAAAATGCCTTTCTTTGACAACTGTTTCCTACGGAAAATATGGGCGGATCGAAATTTTATAAATGATATTTTTGTACTGTCAGCATACAAGGGATAGCGTTGTGGCGTCCAATTGCGCTAATTATTGTATGTTGATTTTCTAATTATACAAGGAACATAGGGAAGTGTACTTCCGCCTTCATTTGGGCTATGTGGTATACGTGTCGACCGAAATCGTAGTTCCATGACAGGGAGGTTCAGCTGGTCTGAGATCCAAGTATTCATCCGGAGATTTGATTTGATTCACCTACTACGCTGCGGGTGGTAAGAAACTGTTTAAGGCATTAACAGGACAAGATTAGAATTTATCCCCGTCGCGGACGAGGTTATTGGAGACGGAACGCAAGATCGCCGTCTTTTCAAAGGAACCATCCTGGTATTCGTCTCAAGTAATCTAGGGAGAACTTAAATCAAGATGGGCGGGAGATGATCTGATACAGCTCTTCCAAAAAGCTATGAGTATATTCAGTTCCCACGGCATGTTTCTGTGATAATGGAACAAACTTGCAAAGATGATGGAGAATTAGCAAAACAAAATCAAGAGCCTCGGTCCGGTAAAGTCCCCGTGCAAAGCTATAAACGAAACCAGTTATTGATAACCCACAGTCTTCCTTGAACGTTTATTTCACCGTCACGGTAAATCTCTGCATTTATGACAGGGCATGTAAATACATGTGAGTAACAACGCATGGAGGATTGTGTGACACTATCACGTAATTTCAGTATTAAGTAAATCAAATGGAAAACGCTATTTTTTTTGTAGAATACTCAGAAACTGTAGTTGATATATGACGGAGACTACATATTAAGCACTTGTACAACCCGTACTCGAATACTGCTCACGTCTGTGAGATCGGTACCAGTTTCAACTAACAGAGGATGTTTACAAAGTTTTCAAAGAAGACAAGCAAGAATCGTCACATGCTTGTCATATCGAAGTGAGAGAGGGAGAGAGAGAGAGAGAGAGAGAGAGAGAGAGAGAGAGAGAGAGACAGACAGACACACAGAGAGAGAGAGAGAGAGAAGAGAGAGACAGAGAGACAGAAAGACAGAGAGAGCAACAGGTAAACTGTAAAATCTAAAATGACTCATTCTTCAAGTAAGACGTCTAATATCTCACGGAAAACTGTTCAGAGGATTCCAAGAATGCAGCTTAAGCACAGAGTGTACGAATATTCTTAATCCTCCTATATTCAGGTATAGTATATAAGCGTAATAACAGGTAGCACAGAGATATACTGGTAGTGTGGTGATCAAATACACGGAAACACTGCGAGAAAATCATGCTTGAACGTAAGGGCAGATGGTAGTCAAATCTGAAAGGCACCTGTCCAATGTTTTCAGTACATTTCAAGTGTCAGTAATGGTAAGAACAGTGTTATGTGTAGTTGTGAGTGCATTATGTCGGAACGCAGAGCATTCGAACGTGAGTAAATTGTTGGTGCTCGTGTGGCGGTTGTTTCCGTTACTTGAGTAGATGAAGTGTTTGGTGTTTCAAGATTTATACCGCATATAGGGCAAGTGGGAAAACGTCATCTGCTAAGTCACAGCGCGGACGAAACTGTGTGCTGAGTTATAGTGGTGGACGGTCACTGAAGACGACTGTGACCAAAAGCAAGAGGGCGACAGCTGCAAAAGTCACTACACAACTAAATGTCGCACTCGCGATCCCTGTCAGCACCAAAACAGCACGAGGGGAGCTCCGTCAGTTGGGAATTGCAGGGCGAGTCGAAATTCCAGAACCATTCATTAGCGATGCAAAAAAATGGTTCAAATGGCTCTGAGCACTATGGAACTTAACATCTATGGTCATCAGTCCCCTAGAACTTAGAACTACTTAAACCTAACTAACCTAAGGACATCACACTGTAAGAGGTTCATGATTAAGAAATTCGTTCCTAGCGCACTTGAGCAGACGTAATTTCGATGGATTGCTCACGCGCTGCCTGCGATATGTAAGATATAAGAGAATCTCAGACCAGAGAGCAGTGTTGTATGCAGTAGAAACTGTGTAGTGGTTGGAGTAAGTAGTTGCTAGCGAGCAGTCTGGTGTTTCGTGTTGGCTGGGCCGGTCGTGGGGAGCGATGGCGGAGCCTGAGCGTTGTAATATAAGTTAAAAGCAGCGTGGCGCATATGTAGTATTGTTATATCAAGTCCCATGTAAATGTATTTAAAAAAATCTGTTAATAATAATCTTTCTCATAAAAAGTAATTTTTGACAATAATTCATTTCAATTTAAAGAATTTACAAATTTCTCCAATCCTTGGTCATCCCGATTATTGAAAAGAAAAATCAGTTGTTTCTTTATATACATGACAAATCTATCGGCCAGCATTGCACTGAGCTGCACCAGAAAAATTTCTTATAGGAGCAGTTATATACGCGTTATCCGGCGACCTAATTGAGGTATGATTTTTCAATTTATTCAGAATAAATTTTCAGGGCCATGACGCAGCACTGCTGACGTCCAAAATTTACCAGTTTAAATTCACAGTCAATTATTGAATGGTTATAAGTGAGCCACATTTTTATTATTCCTAGGTTACGGAATAATAAACTATTGGAAGGTTACGCTGAATGTGAATGAAATAAATAACTATATTGTTTTTACTGTTGGGAGTTTACGGAATATATTTCTGTTGGGAGGTTACACTAAATGTGAATATTTTTCATATTATTTTATTTTGTGGGGAGGTTAAAACACACATCCATGCCCGAGGCAGGATTCGAACCTGCGACCGTTGCGGTCAAGCGGTTACAGACTGAAGCGCTTAGAACCGCACGGCCACACCGGCCGGCTTAGCGATGCAATGGCCGTAACAGAAAAAGGAGGTGCCTAAGCTATAAAACGTGGGCTACGGAGCGATAGAAGAATATCATTGGTCAGGTGAGTGTTATTTCACACTGTTTCCACCTTGTGGCCAGGTTTACGTCCAAAGAGTGAAACATGGCGGCGGTTCGGTGACGATTTGAGCAGTCATGTCGGAGTATTCCATGAGCCCCAGGTTACTCCACATGGTCATATTACTGCCTAGGAGAATGTGACCATTTTGACTCATCATGTTCATACCATTGAACCTGTTGACACAGCGTGCATCGTCCAGGAGTGGTTTTGCCGCATCTTCCCTCCCCTCCATGGTCGCCATATCTCAATAGACTGAGACTTTGTGGTCTCTTTTGCGGACAAGAGTGTGTGATCGCTGTCCACCTCCGTCATCGTTGGTCCGCAGCTCGTGTTCTAGGGGTTAGCGTTGCTGCCTCTGGATCAAGGGGTCCCGCGTTCGATTCCCGGCCGGGGTGAGGATTTTCTCTGCCCGGGGACTGGGTATTTGTGTTGTCCTCTTTATTTCGTCCTCATCATTCGTGACAGTAGTCCGCCCCCGGTAGATGAGTGATGCCGGCACGGTAGCTCAGCGTGTTCGGTCAGAGGGTTAGCTGCCCTCTGTAATTAAAAAAAAAAACTGAGCTAACGGATCAACGACGAACTTAAAACGGATGTCTTACGACGTCCGCCCATAACAGATGCAACGAACGAAACCGAACAAATTGAGATTAAAAAAAAAAAAAGAGTACTCAGCGCGAGAGAATGTCAGTCCTAAGGGCCCGGGTTCTATTCCCGGCCGGGTCGGAGATTTCCTCCGCTCTCAGGGACTGGGTGTTGTGTTGTCATAATCATCATCATTTCACCCCATCGATGCGCAAGTCTCCGAAGCGGCGTCAAATCGAAAGACTTGCACCCGGCGAACGGTCTCCCCGACTTCGTACGGGCGCTGATTACGGCGCAGTTTAGCGCTCCACAAACCAGACATCATTATCATCCATCATTGTTGCCTGAACTTGCCTCTATTTCGGAGGAAGAATGGCATAAGGCTTCTTTGAAAATCACGCAGCTCCTTTATTTATCCATTCCGAGACGACTGGATTCTGTTTCGGAAAAAGACTGGTTTCCTACACGGTATGACGCATGGTAGCGTTTTGTCTTCTTGGTGTTCCCATGTTTTTGTCCACCCCCTCTGTATGTGTAGAAATTCTTGTCAAGCTTCGCGTATGTATTAACCTTGGTATGCGACAGAATAAAAGCTTCTTTTTTCCAGTACAATGTACAGACCTAGAAGCAGAGTTGACTTGCTAGGGAAATAAAGCGGAGGAAAGCACGACGGGAATGAAAAGGTGTTAACACATAGAAAGGTACACAGAACACAGAATGCTCGAAATAAATGCTTTACTTCACCAAGTAGGATAACTAGTGATCAACCACTCCATACTGGCAGCTGTGAACCCGCTTGGCTGAAATTCTAAAGAAGCAAGTTTTTGCAAGCATCAGGAGTCTAACCTGTTACCTCTTAGTCAAGGCCCGCATCTCGTGGTCGTGCGGCAGCGTTCTCGCTTCCCGCGCCCGGTTTCGATTCCCGGCGGGGTCAGGGATTTTCTCTGCCTCGTGATGGGTGGGTGTTGTGTGTTGTCCTTAGGTTAGTTAGGTTTTAGTAGTTCTAAGTTCTAGGGGACTGATGACAATAGATGTTAAGTCCCATAGTGCTTAGAGCCATTTTTTTCTTAGTTGAGTGCCGCCTCACTATCTCGGTAATAATACAGTGCAGTAGTCAAACTTCTCAGTGTTCTAGTTAGCATGCGTTGAGGCCTTGCTACTCCACGTAGTTGGGTAACACTTCTACCCAGTTTTCAACAACCATCTCCGTAGAAGCACTCCTGTACTGAATCAAGTAAAAAGCGCACAATTCACCTGCTGTTGACAGCAAGTTCTTGGCGTGAAGCGTGTCGTCGACATTGCTTTTTCCGACCTAGTTCAAGGGTAAGTTATGAGTGTCAGTCGCAGGCATTGTGCAACGTAATGCAGTTATACTCGTATTTCCAAATGGGCCATTAGGCCTCCCTGCCGGAAGGTCGTTGGCGATGGCGATTAGTGTTTAATGTCCCGTCGACAACGTGGTCATTAGAGACGGAGCGCAAGCTCGGGTTACGGAAGGATGTGGAAGGAAATCGGCCGTGCCCTTTCAAAGGAATCATCCCGGCATTTGCCTGAAACGATTTAGGGAAATCACGGAAAACCTAAATCAGGATGGCCGGAGACGGGATTGAACCGTCGTCCTCCCGAATGCGAGTCCAGTGTGCTAACCACTGCGCCACCTCGCTCGGTGAAGGTCGTTGCCGTGCAGTCAGAGTAGGCGATGACCGCCTATCAGGCGCGGGCGACCTACTGGCAATGTCAATCGCCCATTCCGATTAAGCTCACTTCACCTGATATGTAGTTCCTACACTTAATTGGAAATATGATCTGTGCCGCTCCTACACATAAATAAATTTAATAAGGTGTACTAAGAAAGTACTTTTTGATTATTACGAAATTTCTGTCCCTCATGGAATACAGAGAAGGATTACTTCGTTAGATATTTAACGATTGGAAAAGAGCCGGCCGCGGTGGCCGTGCGGTTCTGGCGGTGCAGTCCGGAACCGCGGGGCTGCTACGGTCGCAGGCTCGAATCCTGCCTCGGGCATGGGTGTGTGTGATGTCCTTAGGTTAGTGAGGTTTAAGTAGTTCTAAGTTCTAGGGGACTTATGACCTAAGATGTTGAGTCCCATAGTGGTCAGATCCGTTTGAACCATTTTTGATTGGAAAAGAAATCAACATTAGTATTGCACGAGCAAATTTGCCTGAATTATACACTCCTGGAAATTGAAATAAGAACACCGTGAATTCATTGTCCCAGGAAGGGGAAACTTTATTGACACATTCCTGGGGTCAGATACATCACATGATCACACTGACAGAACCACAGGCACATAGACACAGACAACAGAGCATGCACAATGTCGGCACTAGTACAGTGTATATCCACCTTTCGCAGGAATGCAGGCTGCTATTCTCCCATGGAGACGATCGTAGAGATGCTGGATGTAGTCCTGTGGAACGGCTTGCCATGCCATTTCCACCTGGCGCCTCAGTTGGACCAGCGTTCGTGCTGGACGTGCAGACCGCGTGAGACGACGCTTCATCCAGTCCCAAACATGCTCAATGGGGGACAGATCCGGAGATCTTTCTGGCCAGGGTAGTTGACTTACACCTTCTAGAGCACGTTGGGTGGCACGGGATACATGCGGACGTGCATTGTCCTGTTGGAACAGCAAGTTCCCTTGCCGGTCTAGGAATGGTAGAACGATGAGTTCGATGACGGTTTGGATGTACCGTGCACTATTCAGTGTCCCCTCGACGATCACCAGAGGTGTACGGCCAGTGTAGGAGATCGCTCCCCACGCCATGATGCGGGGTGTTGGCCCTGTGTGCCTCAGTCGTATGCAGTCCTGATTGTGGCGCTCACCTGCACGGCGCCAAACACGCATACGACCATCATTGGCATCAAGGCAGAAGCGACTCTCATCGCTGAAGACGACACGTCTCCATTCGTCCCTCCATTCACGCCTGTGGCGACACCACTGGAGGTGGGCTGCACGATGTTGGGGCGTGAGCGGAAGACGGCCTAACGGTGTGCGGGACCGTAGCCCAGCTTCATGGAGACGGTTGCGAATGGTCCTCGCCGATACCCCAGGAGCAACAGTGTCCCTAATTTGCTGGGAAGTGGCGGTGCGGTCCCCTACGGCACTGCGTAGGATCCTACGGTCTTGGCGTGCATCCGTGCGTCGCTGCGGTCCGGTCCCAGGTCAACGGGCACGTGCACCTTCCGCCGACCACTGGCGACAACATCGATGTACTGTGGAGACCTCACGCCCCACGTGTTGAGCAATTCGGCGGTACGTCCACCCGGCCTCCCGCATGCCCACTATACGCCCTCGCTCAAAGTCCGTCAACTGCACATACGGTTCACGTCCACGCTGTCGCGGCATGCTACCAGTGTTAAAGACTGCGATGGAGCTCCGTATGCCACGGCAAACTGGCTGACACTGACGGCGGCGGTCCACAAATGCTGCGCAGCTAGCGCCATTTGACGGCCAACACCGCGGTTCCTGGTGTGTCCGCTGTGCCTTGCGTGTGATCATTGCTTGTACAGCCCTCTCGCAGTGTCCGGAGCAAGTATGGTGGGTCTGACACACCGGTGTCAATGTGTTCTTTTTTCCATTTCCAGGAGTGTATAAGGAAAACAGGCGACCTAGCATATTTCCGTATGCGAGGTCGACAGACCGTATGACGAGGCTGTCCGTCGCGTGGACCGTCAATTGGAATCATAAGAGTAAATTTAGCATTTCAGAAATCTTTCACGCAGGAGCATCGTACAAACATACCGCCGCTTGAGTCTCATACAGATTCCCGTATGGAGGACATAGTGATAGACATCCCTGGGGTTGTGAAGCAGTTGAATGGGTTGAAAATAAATAAATCGCCAGGTCCTGATGAGATTCCAATTCGGTTTTACAGAGAGTACTCTACTGTATTGGCTCCTTACTTAGCTTGCATTTATCGCGAATCTCTTACCCAACGTAAAGTCCCGAGCGACTGGATTAAAGCGCAGGTGACGCCTGTATATAAGAAGGGTAGAATGACGGATCCTCAAAATTACAGACCAATATCATTAACATCGGTTTCTTGCAGGATTCTCGAACATATTCTCAGTTCGAATATAATGAATTTCCTTGAGACAGAGAAGTTGCTGTCCATGCATCAGCACGGGTTTAGAAAGCATCGCTCCTGCGAAACGCAACTCGCCCTTTTTTCACATGATACCTTGCGAGCCATGGATGAAGGGTATCAGGCGGATGACATATTCCTTCACTTCCGGAAAGCGTTTGACTCGGTGCCCCACTGCAGCCTCCTAACTAAGTTTCCCAGATATGTGGGTGGCTCGAAGATTTCTTAAGTAATAGAACTCAGTATGTTGTCCTAAATGGTGAGTGTTCATCGGAGGTGAGGGTATCATCTGGAATGCCCCAGGGAAGTGTGGTAGGTCCGTTGTTGTTTTCTATCTACATAAATGATCTTTTGGATAGGGTGGATAACAATGTGCGGCATATAGATAAATGTAAATTAATGCAGATGAATAGGAAAAAGAATCCCGTAATGTTTGATTATTCCATTAGTAGTGTAGCGCTTGAAACAATCACGTCGATTAAATATTTGGGCGTAACATTGCAGAGCGATATGAAGTGGGACAAGCATGTAATGGCAGTTGTGGGGAAGGCGGATAGTCGTCTTCGGTTCATTGGTAGAATTTTGAGAAGGTGTGTTTCATCTGTAAACAAGACCGCTTATAAAACAGTAATACGATCTATTCTTGAGTAGTGCTCGAGCGTTTGGGATCCCTATCAGGTCGGATTGAGGGAGGACATAGAAGCAATTCAGAGGCGAACTGCTAGATTTGTTACTGTTAGTTTTGATTATCACGGGAGTGTTACGGAAATGCTTCAGGACTCGGGTGGGAGTCTCTGGAGGTACAATTTTACTGCCGCCAACTTATATTTCGCGGAAAGACCACAAAGATAAGATAAGAGAGATTAGGGCTCGTACAGAGGCATATAGGCAGTAATTTTTCCCTCATTCTGTTTGTGAGTGGAACAGGAAGAGAAGATGCTAGTTGTGGTACGAGGTACCCTCCGCCACGCACCGTATAGTGGACTGCGGAGTATGTATGTAGATGTAGATGTAGACATGCCAACTAAAGTACAGTGACTTACGCAAAACATGCAGGTGACGAAATCCACCGATAAAGTATCAGAGGTTGTTCTGAGATATTGTCACACCATTTTGCATGGTATCCGGTGGCTAAGCCTGTAATTTGCAATCACCAAAACACACACTACCAAATGCAGAGTACAGCAAATGTACGGTGATGTGTGCCCGCATCTCGTGGTCGTGCGGTAGCGTTCTCGCTTCCCGCGCCCGGGTTCCCGGGTTCGATTCCCGGCGGGGTCAGGGATTTTCTCTGCCTCGTGGTGGCTGGGTGTTGTGTGTCGTCCTTAGGTTAGTTAGGTTTAAGTAGTTCTAAGTTCTAGGGGACTGATGACCATAGGTGTTAAGTCCCATAGTGCTCAGAGCCATTTGAACCATTTTTTACTGTGATGTGGTTGCCGCCACTGCGGGAACAGCTCAGCATAGGATCTTCCACTCCATTACATTCAGTAAACCCATACAGTACGTGCATACCGCCAACGCTTTATAAATAATCCTATCCACACCGCTGAGTAACATCATCAACGTACAACTAACGCTGCCGGAAAAACGAATCCGATACATAACCGAGCAGTGCTGAACGCGAGCTTGAGGTCGTAGAGGAAAGTGGACGTTACATTTGTCAACAGCAAGTACCGTCAGTGAATGGAACAAGT
Source organism: Schistocerca gregaria (assembly GCF_023897955.1). Classification (NCBI taxonomy): domain Eukaryota; kingdom Metazoa; phylum Arthropoda; class Insecta; order Orthoptera; family Acrididae; genus Schistocerca; species Schistocerca gregaria. The sequence goes on along the minus strand of NC_064931.1, from coordinate 198,044,986 downwards.
TTATTTCCAAAATCAAACAAACAAAGCATGCTGTTGACCTTTGCATTGTCGTGCATATACTTTCAGTGCAATACAGATATCAGGATAAATGGGGGTAAGAAATCAAACGAAATGCAGCTACTCTGCAACGAGCTACCGGAGACCACGGATCTTTTACACCAAAATAAAAAAAAGGAAAACATCGTCCGAACAGACCGTGAAGGTCCAACGGTACCGACCGGCCGCCGTGTCATCCTCAGCCCTTAAGCGTCACCGTATGTAGACACGGTGCAGCATGTCGTCAGCACACCGCTCTACTGACCGTCGTCAGCTTTCGTGACCGATGCCACTACTTCTCAGTCAAGTAGCTCCTCAATTGGCCCCACAAGGGGTGAGCACACTCCACTTGCCAACAGCTCTCAGCTGACCCAGACGGTGATCCACCCAAGTGTTACCCAACAGCGCTTACCTACAGTGATCTGCCGGGAACCGGTGTTACCATTGCAGCAAGGCCTTCGCCCTTCTACCAAAATACTCATAGAATAACCCTGAACAACCTCCGAAATTTTGTCTCTTGAGTTCGGGTTCACGCTATATATGTAGATGTTGATCCAATAACGGAAACTGCTAGATAAGACTAGAAGTCTAGGTCTACAGTTATAGAGTAACTGCTTACGTCTCAGCGTCGCGGATTATATTCGATGGCTACCCACAACGAGTTTGGAGTAATGCATACGAGATATGTGATTATAAACTGTCCTTCTGTTAGGCACACTTAGCCGGACTGGCAAAGTGTTGTTCGAGAGCACTTGGCTTTGTATTGCAACAGGGCTTCACCAACATTCTTTATTTTATTTGTAAATTCATCAGTTATTGTATAAACATAACTCTATAGTCCATGACATTCATTACTTCCATTCATACTATACGAGTACCGATTTCATTTGTCGTATATTAAATATGCAGAAAGACGGGAGCAAGTCTTCTATTTGGATCTTGCCAAGTTAAATGATGTTCCTTATTGATACCAGGGAAAACTTGTTTCATATCATGAGAGATCTGAAACAGCCTGTATGCTCGTCATTGTAATCTCGGAACTTACACATGTGCATACAGAATGTTGCTGTACACCCTCGCGAATGGCAAAACATTCGTAAGGAAGGAAGGAATATTATATTTAGCACCCCGTTCAAATGGTTCAAATGGCTCTGAGCCCTATGGGACTTAAATTCTGAGGTCATCAGTCCCCTATAACTTAGAACTACTTAAACCTAGAACCGCTCGGCCAACCCGACCGGCCGCCCCGTCTAAAACGACGTTATTAACGACGCAGCACAGGCCCTGAATAGGAAATGAAATCGGCAGTGTACTTTTGAAATGAGCCATCTCGGCATATTCCTTAAGAGATTCAAGAATATCACGAAAAACTCAAATCTGAATGACTGAACTGGAATTCGATACACTGATCTCCCGAATGCAAATCCAGTGTCTTATTACTGCGTCATTTCACTCTGTAAAATATTCGCGTGGATATTCTGGACTTCTGGAAAAATACCAGAAGAGCAAATGACACGTCTACGTTTCATATTTTTGAGTCTTCTGCAGCCTCAAACACCAGTGCGAAACAGTAATTTAGCAGCTTCCCTACTACGAATCAGCAAATGGACAGCATCTGGGTGCTCATAAAGTCAGTTTTTAATTTTAAAACGCCACTGACGCATATATGCACTGGTGGTTTCCTTGCCAGACTTCGGACATCGTTACGACCGTGGAATGTTGCCAGACGAGACAACTGGCGCTAATCCAATGCAACTGCGTGACGACCCAGTTGAATGACTGACGTATACTACGCTTGACACGTGACTCGTGATTTCAGCATAAATATTACTTCTGCTTCCGTGTAGCAGGTTGAGGTTCCTATCACTCCTAGTCTAAAACGGAAAAGAAATGTAAAATGACGGGGAAAGCTAAGTAAAGGACATGATTTGTTTGTTTTTTCGGTTGCTGTGTAAATTGTCTGAAGAAAAGTATCCTACAGACACCTAAAATTACTATTGAAGGTACCTCAGCGGTCCATCTGGCGCTGTGGCACCTAATCAACGATAAGCATACATACCATAATGTTTTTCAGTATCTGCTTTTAAAACACAAATGTGATTAGCTAAGAAAGTGGTTCAAATGCTTCAAAGCACTATGGGACTTAACATCTGAGATCATCAGTCCCCTAGACTTAGAACTAATTAAACCTAACTAACCTAAGGGCATCACACACATCCATACCCAAGGTAGGCTTCGAACCTTCGACCGTAGCAGGAGCGCGGTTCCGGATTGAAGCGCCTAGAATCGCTCGGCCACAGCGGCCGGCTGATTAGCTAAAGAAAGTTTTCTTCAGAAACGGGAGACTTAAGTTTATGGACACAAGCTGAGACGACACGCGTTTTTTCGATCTGGTCAAATGTTAGCGATCCGAAGCAACGAAAAGCATTCAGTTGGGTCAGAATCGAGATTCTGAGCAGGACAACGCATAACCCTTAGGGCCCACTGAACTCGACATTACGACATTATCTTACTATTCGTGAACTAAGACGAGAGACCTTTCATTTTGATTTTCTAAATGCTCAAGCTCTTAGGTGAAAGAAGGCAAGGGTTTTTTTTTTAAATATAAAATGGCTCTGAGTACTATGGGACTTAACATCTGTGGTCATCAGTCCCCTAGACTTAGAACTAATTAAACCTAACTAACCTAAGGACATCACACACATCCATGTCCGAGGCAGGACCGTAGCGACCGTAGCGCTCACGCGGTTCCAGACTGAAGCGCCTAGAACCGCACGGCCACACCGGCCGGCGAAGAAAGCAAGTAATGAGTTGTAGTATCGTTGTAACATTTAACAACAACTTTGCTTCGAATGTCCCCGAACAGTCCACACGAGAAACGCGACCAAGCTGCAACTCCTTCGTCTGGAAATCACCATGTAAACACTACGCTGCGATGATTCGCGTTTTGTTCTTAGTTTTCCTAAGCTAGCTCTTCAAATAGTTCGATAAGTGGTCTCCGGCCCTTCTTTCCCACGTTCTTTTACTGATCCGCCTCGACAAACGAGACGATTCACCTTATGAGCGCAGCCATCGACCTGTCACGGCCATGTGAAGGCATTAATTCTCAGATTCTCAGATGGGAAAAAACGGTCATAGCTCAAAAGTTCATCTGAACTGTAACGTGGATTAATGATATGACTTTGGCAACAAACTTCACCAAAATTTTTCCCAACGCCACCGCGTTCGTGCCACACGATGAGAAGGTCGTCACTGTCCCCCTTACCCACAGCTCAGCCATTCTTTTGACGTCTCTGCCTTGGAGGTCAGAGCAGGAACACCCAGCGTTGATATCACGCGGTTTTCTCACCGGAGAGGGGGGAGACATTCCAGATACACTGCCACTCAGAATTGACACGAAAAGGCCTCAAAAGGTGGCACGAAGGGCGTCAGTGTAATCGCCCGATTTCCTGCGGCGTTGATAGCCACACATTTCGCAGTCGAAAACGGCAGTTCGCAGAGCGATGAGCAATAGGAACTGGAAGCAGTTAATTCCATAAATTATCTGGGAGTACGCATTAGGAGTGATTTAAAATGGAATGATCATATAAAGTTGATCGTCGGTAAAGCAGATGCCACACTGAGATTCATTGCAAGTAATAAAAGGCAATGCAATCCGAAAACAAAGGAAGTAGGTTACAGTACACTTGTTCGCCCACTGCTTGAATACTGCTCACTAGTGTGGGATCCGTACCAGATAGGATTGATAGACGGGATATAGAAGATCCAACGGAGAGCAGCGCGCTTCGTTGCAGGATCATTTAGTAATAGCGAAAGCGTTACGGAGATGATAGATAAACTCCTTTGGAAGACTCTGCAGGAGAGACGCTCAGTAGCTCGGTACGGGCTTTTATTGAAGTTTCGAGAACATACCTTCACCGAGGAGTCAAGCAGTATATTGCTCCCTCCTACGTATATGTTGCGAAGAGACCATGAGAATAAAATCAGAGAGATTAGAGCCCACACAGAGGCATACCGACAATCCTTCTTTCCACGAACAATACGAGACTGGAATTGAAGGGAGAACCGAAAGAGGTACTCAATGTACCCTTTGCCACACACCGTCAGGTGGCTTGCGGAGTATGGATGTAGATGTAGATGAACAGGAAGATGTTCTCAACAACCTGTAACACTGCTGAGACCATCTGACGCTTCAAACCTTCTCTAACGACACTGTGTGGCTGCATCCCAATTGAACGTGTTGGCACACTATTGGAGTTCAGTGCTACAACAATTTTTGCTCTTGTGTACAGGTTGGAACCAATACCGACCGTTCAGAACCATTCGTCGAACTTCTCCAGTCCTGTTTTCCGCCCTCCTGTGGCGTGATCACGAGGGAGTGTAACATTAACATGTGCGTGAGTAAAACGGCAAAGGGTACCTCTAAGACCTCCCCCCCCCCCCCCCCCCCTTCCCGCCAATTCGGCAACTCCCTCGATGCGACCCACGTACCATTGTTGATTCTTGTACAAGTTACAGATGATCTTGTCAGAAACGTTGACACCAATTCACCTTGTCGGCTTGAAGGTCGACAGATCCCACCCAAGGTGTGTCAACGGCGTTGCAACGTCACTCTAATAAGTGGCTCATACTGCCAAGTTCTTTGTAAATTTGACCCGACATTTGGATCATCGAAATAACTTCATATACCCTTCCAATGAAGATCATTTTGGATTCCGGAGAAATGTAGGGACACGCAAGGGATTACTGTCCTTACGAATTCTCTTAGATGATAGGTTCATGAAAGGCAAATCTACGTTTATAGCATTTGTAGACTTAGAGAAAGCTTTTGACCATGTTGACTGGAATACACTCTTTGAAATTCCGACCGTAGCAGGGGACGAAACGCTATTTACAACTTGTACAGGAACCAGACAGCAGTAACAAGAGTCGAGGAGCACAAAAGGAAGCAATGACTGAGGAAGGAGTCAGACAGGGATACATTTTGTAGAGAGAGCAAGCCGTAAAGGAATCAAAAGAAAAATTTGGAATAGGAATTAAAGTTTAGGGGGAAGAAATAAAAACTTTGAGGTTTACCGATGACATTGTAATTCTGTCAGAGACAGCAAAGGACTTGGAAGAGTAGTTGAACGAAATGGACAGTGACTTGAAAGGAGGACATAAAATAAATATCAACAAAAGCAAAATAAGGATAATGGAATGTAGTTGAATTACATCACGTGATGCTAAGGGAATTAGATTAGAAAACGAGACACTTAAATTAATAGATGAGCTTTGTTACTTGGGTAGCAAAATAACTGATGATGGCCGAAGTAGAGGCGATATAAAATGTAGACTGGCAATGACAAAAAAGGTGTTTGTGAAGAAAAGGAATTTGTTAACACCGAACATAGATTTCGGTGTTAGGAAGCCTTTCCTGAAAATATTTGTGTGGAGTGTAGCTATGTTTGGAAGTGAAACATGGACGATAAACAGTTTAGACAAGATGGCAATAGAAGATTTTGAAATGCGATGCTGCAGAAGGATGCTGGGGATTAGGTCACGTAACTAATCAGGAAGTAGTGAATAGAACTGGGGAGAAAAGAAATTTTGTGGCACAACCTAAATAGAAGAAGGGGTCGGGTATGGGACACATTCCCAGATATCAGGGAATCACCAGTTTAGTAGAATCGACGGAGGACATAGGAAAAGTTGAAAGAATGACAGTTCGTTTCGTGTTATCGTCAAATAAAAAAATGGTTCAAATGGCTCTGAGCACTATGGGACTTAATTTCTAAGGTCATGAGTCCCCTAGAACTTAGAACTACTTAAACCTAACTAACCTAAGAACATCACACACCTCCATGCCCGAGGCAGGATTCGAACCTGCGACCGTAGCGGTGGCGCGGTTCCAGACTGTAGCGCCTAGAGCCGCTCGGCCACCCTCGGCCGGCTATCGTCAAATAAATGAGAAAGTGTCACGTATATGATAAGTACCAGGTGATCAAAAAATCAGTATAAATTTGAAAACTGAATAAATCGCGGAATAATGTAGATAGAGAAGTACTAATTGACACACATGCTTGAAATGATATGGGGTTTTATTAGAACCAAAAAATATAAAATTTCAAAAAATGTCCGACAGATGGCGCTTCATCTGATCAGAATAGCAGTAATAAGCATAACAAAGTAAGCCAAAGCAAAGATGATGTTCTTTAAAGGAAATGCTCAATATGTCCACCATCATTCCTCAACAATAGCTGTAGTCGAGGAATGATGTTGTGAACAGCACTGTAAAGGATGTCCGGAGTTACGGTGAGACATTGGCGTCGGATGTTGTCTTTCAGCATCCCTAGAGACGTCGGTCGATCACGATACATTTGCGACTTCAGGTAACCCCAAAGCCAATAATCGCACGGACTGAGGTCTGTGGATCTGGGAGGCCAAACATGATAAAAGTGGCGGCTGAGCACACGATCATCACCAAACGACGCGCGCAAGAGATCTTTCACGCGTCTAGCAATACTTTGTTTTGTTTTTTGGTTCATTCCAAGCATGTGTGTCAATTTTTACCTCTCTATCTACATTATTTCGTGGTTTATTAAGTTTTCAAATTTATACTGACTTTTTGACCACCCGGTAAGTTGGGGTTGTAGTCATTAAAACACAGGCGTTTTTCGTTGCGACGAGATCTTTTAACAAAATTTCAGTCAGCAACTTTCTCCTCCGAACGTCAAAATATTTTGTTGACTCCTCGCACGCAGAAATTTTTGGCCTTCATTTTTTCATGTGAAACGTCCCCTTAGAAAAACTATAAATGACTGCTTAAACTGACAGACAATATTTTTAGCGCAACGCAATCTGACTTTCAACAATCCCTACAAAAGAATGGCCCTGACTAACATTAACTTATACCTCTCACAAATCACTTACCTCATAAAAATCTTCGTTACTCGAACTACTGCAATACAGCGAGCGCCACTACTTATATAGCCGGCCACGGTGGTCTCGCGGTTCTATTCGCGCAGTCCGGAACCTTGCGACTGCTACGGTCGCAGGTTTGAATCCTGCCTCGGGCATGGATGTGTGTGATGTCCTTAGGTTAGTTAGGTTTAAGTAGTTCTAAGTCCTAGGTGACTAATAACCACAGCAGTTGAGTCCCATAGTGCTCAGAGCCATTTGAACCATAATATATATCAGTTCATGACATCCAGTCTTACAAATTTACTGTCTCTGATGGACACACGTCCACATCATCCGCTCTCAAAACTCCGCCATCTCTCTCCCCACATCCACCACTGCTGGCGGCTCACCTCCATCAGACACAGTAAATTTGTAAAACTGGATGTCATGAACTGATATATATATTATGACTTTTGAACACTGTTAAGGTAAATACATTGTTTGTTGTTTATCGAAATCTTTCATTTGCTAACTATGCCTAACAGTAATTAGTGACTTCAGTAGTTTGAATCTTTTATTTAGCTGGCAGTAGTGGCGCTCGCTGTGATTTGTGAGAGGTATAGGTTAATGTTAGTCAGGGCCATTCTTTTGTAGGGATTATTGAAAGTCAGATTGCGTTCCGCTAAAAATATAGTGTGTCAGTTTAAGCACAGTAATTTATAATTCTTCTAAGGGGACGTTTCACATGTGCTATTCGAGAGTGGAACTGTCGAGAAACAGTAGGAATGTGGTTTATGAAGCCTCTGCCAAACAGTTAAATGTGAACTGTACAATAACAGTGAAGACAGTAAATCAGCAGAACTTCCGTGGGTGACGCGAAACGACGCGAGAGGTGGCAGAGCTGGAAGCGGGGTCGGCTTGTGCTCGTGGAGCGTAGTCTGCTGTCACCGCTAGCGTGACGGTGAGCCGCTCACGCGACTAGAAGCGCACGCCCACAGCCTGCACCTTGACTCGCGGCCTTGACAGGCAGTGTCACGGTGTCAGGGCGCGCCACGTAAACTCCACAGCTGACGGAACTCATTTTGCAAATGTCTCCTTATGGGGGTGAGGTGAACTCGAAGCCGCCGATGTCTACGATACGCGTTAAACCGTCGGCACACGGTCTCGTATTCGAACGCCAACAAAGCGTGCCGAGTTTCTGACGCAGCAACGTGGGAAAACTATCTCGGGCACTCTTTCCGACGGTGCAGGTCAATATTTAGCATGCCAGATATTCTGAACGTGCGTCTGAACGAAGACCAGTGAGATGGAAGAATGCCACCTACGTCACGTGACGCCATCTGTCTCCAGTACAGAGTCGCGAGACGCCATAATGGCTTTCACTTGAAATCCACTTTTATGTATATATGCCGTTTGTAAGTAGCAGCACATTGAGGATCTCTCTGAAAACCCGTCGTTAATTGTGCGATTTGTTGTCATAAAATGTCGGGAAATGCCATTATGATGATGGGTTTGTTTATAAATAAATAAATATTCTGCTACCAGTCACGATTTTTCTTTATTTTACTTTTCGCGCGACGCGTTTCGAGGACCAGCACATTGAGAATCTCTCTGAAAACCCGTCGTTAATTGTACGATTTGTTGTCATAAAATGTCGGGAAATGCCATTATGAAGATAGGTTTGTTTATAAATAAATAAATAAATATTCTGCTACCAGTCACGATTTTTCTTTATTTTACTTTGCGCGCGACGCGTTTCGAGAAATAATTCCCATTTTCAAGTGCGTTTTTTGTGTGTATTAAGCCGTTTCTTTTGATGTTGTCAGTGTGCGTGAGTGCTTCATTTCGTTGACCTTTACTGCAGTATATAAGAAACACGCAATTTTTTAGTTGGGTATCAGTTCTTTTGTGAAGTTAGTGGCGAGATTTAGAAGCATTTGTACTTACAGTCTTCTAAATCTCGCCACTAACTTCACAAAAAGAATTGATACCCAACTAAAAAATCGCGTGTTTGTTATGTATTGCAGTAAAAGTCAACGAAATGAAGCACTCACACACACTGACAACATCAAAAGAAATGGCTTAATACTCACAAAAAAGCACTTAAAAATGGGAATTATTTCTCGAAACGCGTCGTTCGAAAAGTAAAATAAAGAAAAATCGTGACTGGTAGCAGATGATTTATTTATTTGTAAACAAACCCATTGTTTCTACAGTCGCAGGCTTTCAAAAACCATTTATAATGGATCAAATGAGGCCATTATCATGGTCAAAGGATTATTGTAACTTGCCTATTATGAAAGCATGCCATGTGAAAGGAAGGGCATATTGAGCATTCATCGTTGTTCTTGGTACAAATTGCTATAATTGTCAGTTAATAACATATCTACGATTCAAGCTTTCGGGACATGGTAATATGCTAATTATGGTTGCCTGTCATTCATGGGCGATCTAGCGTAATGAGAAGAGATATAGCCTGGTTATACAACAGGTGATGTGTTGCTGGTTCGCATCTCATTGGATCCAGTTTTCTTCATTAACCTTAGCGTTTTTTAGTAGGTTCATATGTTATACTTTCTTATCAGAGTAATAGAAGTATATTCTGTAACATCCTATGTTATGCAAATGTCAGTGCGCCGCTGGCCGCGGTGGCCGTGCGGTTCTAGGCGCTCAGTCCGGAACCGCGGGACTGCTACGGTCGCAGGTTCGAATCCTACCTCGGGCATGGATGTGTGTGATGCCCTTAGGTTGGTTAGGTTTAAGTAGTTCTAAGTTCTAGGGGACTGATGCCCTCAGATGTTAAGTCCCATAGTGCTCAGAACCATTTTATAAGTGCGCCGTTTGTGAGAAGTGGGTTTGTTCAATCGGCTTTACGTGATGATGCTAGGTTTGGGGGGCACTCAACTGCCCGATTATGAGCGCCCGTACAAATTCCCAATCTTTACGCAGTAGAATCACGCCACTCCCACAAATGATGATGAAATGACGAGACAACACAAACACCCAGACCCCGGCGGAGAAAATCCCCATCCCGCCCGGGAATCGAACCCGGGACCCCGCGATCCAGAGGCAGCAACGCTAGGCACTAGACCAAGAGCTGTGGACTGATTGGCTTTACCTGCAGGACAGTTTTCACTGCTTGCAGTAAAATGTTTTGCACCTTTTTCTTTCAAATTTTGTATTTCGCATGTTGTAAAGAGTCTCCTGTTGTATAGGAACAGTGCTGAAGTTAGAATGATATTAAAGTTTTACTAAAAAGTGAGAATGGTGAAATAAATTGGCTCTGAGCACTATCGGACTTATCATCTGAGGTCATCAGTCCACTAGAACTTAGAACAAGTTAAACGTAACTAACCTAAGGACATCACATACATCCATACCCGAGGCAGGATTCGAACCTGCGACCGTAGCGGTCGCGCGATTCCAGACTGAAGCGCCTAGAACCGCTTGACCACACCGGCCGGCGGTGAAATAACTTTTATCTTATTCGGATAAGTATTGTAAATTTGTATCACAGTATTTGTAGTGTAACTTCTATAGGTCGCTATCGTCAGTGACTGTATACGAAGTGTTCTTGTAACATGGATATTGAATTTTTTATATACATACTACAGACAGAACAACATGACTAATTTATGGGCGAGCAAGGGAATGTACGCTTTAATAGAGATAACGAGGAATTTTATGCCCGTCCATTTTGTAAAACAGTGTGATTTGCGAGCCAGACACAACTGACAGCTGGCGCTGGAGCGCTCCGAACGCGTTTCCAGTACGTTGAACTCGGTATTCTCAACGTTGACGTTCGGAAGCAGGTCCGTGTGCCGGCGGTTTTACTACACATGCGCTCAACTGCCATCTGCTGCGTGCTGCTCGATTTGTTACCGGTAGGTTCGATCAACACGCAAGTATTATGGAAATGCTCCAACAACTCAAATGTGAATCCCCGGAGCGAAGGAGTTCTTTTTGCGAAAAACTGTGCAGCAATTTCAGAGAACCGCCATTTGTAACAGACAGCAGAACTATGCTAATGCCACCCAGAACCACTGCGACAACGTAAGGGAAATCTACATCTACATCTACTTTTATACTCCGCAAGCCACCAAACGGTGTGTGGCGGAGGGCACTTTACGTGCCACTGTCATAACCTCCCTTTTCTGTTCCAGTCGCGTATGGTTCGCGGGAAGAACGACTCTCCGAAAGCCTCCGTGCGCGCTCGAATCTCTCTAATTTTACATTCGTGATCTCCTCGGGAGGTATAAGTAGGGGGAAGCAATATATTAGATACCTCATCCAGAAACGCACCCTCTCCAAACCTGGCGAGCAAGCTACACCGCGATGCACAGCGCCTCTCTTGCAGAGTCTGCCACTTGAGTTTGCTAAACATCTCCGTAACGCTATCACGGTTACCAAATAACCCTGTGACGAAACGCGCCGGTCTTCTTTGGATCTTCTCTATCTCCTCCGTCAACCCGATATCAGTGCTTGTACGGAAGCATGTAGACAGTCATCTCTCGCTCGCTCCATTTGCGAGTGCAACACGAATGCAAATTAGTAACAGTGTGTAACATGGCTCGTACAGATCGACATCTACATCTATATGATTACTCTGCAATTCACATTTAAGTGCCTGGCAGTGGGTTCATCGAACCACAGTCATACTATCTCTCTACTATTCCACTCCCGAACAGCGCGCGGGAAAAACGAACACCTAAACCTTTCTGTAAGAGCTCTGATTTCTCTTATTTTATTTTGATGATCATTCCTACCTATGTAGGTTGGGCTCAACAAAATATTTTCGCATTCGAAAGACAAAGTTGGTGACTGAAATTTCGTAAATAGATCTCGCCGCGACGAAAAACGTCTTTGCTGTAATGACTTCCATCCAAATTCGCGTATCATATCTGCCACACCCTCTCCCCTATTACGTGATAATACAAAACGAGCTGCCCTTTTTTGCACCCTTTCGATGTCCTCCCTCAATCCCACCTGGTAAGGATCCCACACCGCGCAGCATCATTTTAACAGAGGACGAACGAGTGTAGTGTAATCTGTCTCTTCAGTGGACTTGTTGCATCTTCTAAGTGTCCTGCCAATGAAACGCAACCTTTGGCTCGCCTTCCCCACAATATTATCTATGTGGCCTTTCCAACTGAAGTTGTTCTTATTTTTAACACCCAGGTACTTAGTTGAATTGACAGCCTTGAGAATGTACTATTTATCGAGTAATCGAATTCCAACGGATTTCTTTTGGAACTCATGTGGATCACCTCACACTTTTCGTTATTTAGCGTCAACTGCCACCTACCACACCATACAGCAATCTTTTCTAAATCGCTTTGCAACTGATACTGGTCTTCGGATGACCTTACTAGACGGTAAATTACAGCATCATCTGCGAACAACCTAAGAGAACGGCTCAGATTGTCACCCAGGTCATTTATATAGATCAGGAACAACAGAGGTGCCAGGACGCTTCCCTGGGGAATACATGATATCACTTCAGTTTTACTCAATGATTTGCCGTCTATTACTACGAACTGCGACCTTCCTGACAGGAAATCACGAATCCAGTCGCACAACTGAGACGATACCCCATAGGCCCGCAGCTTGATTAGAAGTCGCTTCACGATCTTGTATCCGTCCAGTTACATTTATTTTCTTATTGGACCCGGTAGAGCAGGTTGTTGGGTAGTGGCTAAAAAGTTGTCAGGCGAGGAAACTGATTCCGGAACATGCGGTGTTTAGTGTGGAGTTGCAGCAGAAGAGACTTTGCTTAAGTTGGGAGGCGTTCTAGTCGGTTCCCAGGGCCTGCTTGGTATATTCTGAAGTTGCGATTTGCCCATCAGAAACTTTGCTGAAAGCAGTTCCTGAAATGGCATCACGGGGATGAGTGCACCCCATTCCAATTCTCCCACCATCGAAAAATACTTGGCACTGCCGGGAATCGAAGCCGGGTCCTTTAGATACTCTGACGACTTAGCTACGGCGACGGACATCGTAGTAAGAGGGATTTAGAAACAGCTTGTGTCCTGTAGTGCATTTCGCACTGTCTGGTCCGAGGCGAGACGCAATCTGGAACTGGCTGCTGCAGGTTTCGCAAGAGGGGCCGTGTCTGCCGAAATGCCAGGAAAGCTACCCTGCAAGTTCAGTTTTCTTGATGGGCGTCGTTGCATAAGGCTGCCTGTCTGAACATTTGGGCACCCGGCTCGCGGTTGCGGGCCACCGTTGTGAAACTAACACCTCTCGGGGCTCGCCACATTGCTTATTACGGGAACTTTCGACACAGAGATTCCTACTCATAAGCGAGAAGGCTATGGTCCTGGCTTGCCGAATTTGATAGACGTTTAATCGCCTCCGACGAGTGTATGAACCACGGCAATCGCAGGAGGTCATATTAGGTTTAAGTCTCTCACCTCTCACAAGCCAGACGATCAAATTTTTAAAGCAGCCTACTTACCTATCGTATCCACTAGTACCTTTAATTCCATTTCAATGTCATTAATAGTTCCATAAAATTTCTATCCAAAACATCTCTGTTAGTTTCTTCATTTGTGTGGCCATAGTGTTCGCAATTGCTTTATAATTCATGAGGATATTTTTATCCGTCGTTACAACTACAAAATGCGTGATTTTTTTCACCAGACGCTTTTGGCTTTATTGAAATAAAGCGTCATCAGTGGTCTGTAATTAAGTTTATTTACATTTTGATTTGCTTTTTAGATCGAAAAACAGTTCGTTAAGAATAGGTTAGTTTGTACTTACGGTGATTTTTCGTCTGATTCCTCGCTTACATCAGAAAATGCCGTCTGATAACACATCGTTATTTTTTTGTTAGACACTGATAATTTACGTCTACTTTTTAGATGTTATGCAGCACTATGCATTTCTCACAACACACTTTTATGCACACCACTGTATTCTGTTTTTTTTTTTTTCGTACTTCAAGTGTGTGTTGCTGTTTGTTTTTTGTAGTGTTGCCAACATAACCTTTCCACTTATTTGACTTTGACCTACAAATATTCTTTTTAAAATTAGATTACTGTAGGTTTGTAATTGTATTTAAGTATGTTTCTGTGTATTTATGTATTGTGTAAGAGTAGAGAAGGAGTAGCGATGGATATATATATTTTGGAGGGGGAAACCATGAAGAGTGGAAATAAGTATATAGCACTGCCTAAAACAGAAAAACAACGATGTGAAGGCAGACGGCATTTCCCAATGTAAGTGAGAAATAAGACGAAAAATCACCGTAAGTACAAACCAAACTATTCTTAACTAAATGTTTTTCGATCTAAAAAGCAAATCAAAATGTAAATAAACTTAATTACAGACCACTAATGATGCTTTACTTCAATAAAGGGAACCGCGTCTGGTGAAAAAAGCACGCATTTTGTAGTTGCAACGACTGATCAAAAATACCTTCATGAATATCTATTATTGGTGCGAAATGAGCGAACTGCTTACCGAGCAAGGTGGCGCAATTGTACGACAATAGTCTAGCATTCAGGAGGATGGCAGTTCAAATACACGCCACGCCATTCATATGTAGGTTTGCCATGGTTTTCCTAAGTCGTTTAAAACGCGATGATAGGATGTCAGACGCTCATATTCTTTTCCATACGTTTCTTTCCAGGGAAATGATGCCGCGGTTAAGAAACTAGATTCGTATTGTGGAAGATCATTACTTACTTCCCAGTTAGTTATTCAGTTTCGTTCTTTAAATTGCATCTGACGAACAGAGTCGTCAAAGGGCACTATGATTCAAACCCTTCGATGCTGTGCATAATACAGGAATATAAATACGTGTATTATCTTTCGGCAGCAACCTTCTAACACGACTGTGGTTCCTTCGTTATTTCTTATAGTCTTATAGCGTATTTTAGTTTAACGCTGACATTCGTTTTCCGGAAAAAGGCCACCGGCGATTTCTTTCATCAACCTTACCCGATCCAAGGCTATGCTACGTCTCAAATGGCCACGGGGCGTTAAACCCTAACCTTCTGTCTTGGCTTGCTCTTATAACAGTAGTTTATTTATTTTGTATATGAATAATTCCATCTTGCCGTCGTCTGTACTACGCGTAAAATTTATGCCTCGCCCACCCCAAAATATCGGACTAGCCATTCTGATTTTCAGGTCAGAAACGGGAAGGAATACCACCTCCAACAGAACATCACCTGTAAGAACAGTGCACTGCGCAGACCAGTCTGCGAAGTGAAGGCATAGCAAAATTTTCCTTTTGACTTTCTTAGCACCGCTTTCGACTATTAAAATTTTAAGCCTGCGCGTTTTTACAAGACCGCTACAGCACAGCGCTGTGTTATCTGTGATCGCGTGAAACCGAAATACATAATTAAGGGAATGACAATGGTTACTGCAAGAACCATAACCTCACAAAGTAATTACGCGTCATGTTCCCAGACGTTGGCTATTTCGCCTCCAAACTGCTCTGCACGTACACAAAGATAAAATTAAAGTGAAAAGAAACTCTAATTAGATCTGAGCAAATGATCTAAAGCTATGTGACGTATTGCTTATCGTTTTATAAGTGTTATAACTGCCAAGCATGTGTCAAGGACCAAGTGACGCGAGTGCATTTGGCGCTATATGCTGCCATCTGTAGTTGAGTCATGATAGGTTTTAAGGGTGGTATGCTGCAATGTACAACATGGGGTGGCGATATACACAGATATGGATGGTGGTAGTATCACATATACAAGATATAAAAGGACTATGCATTAGCGATGCTGTCATTTGTACTCAAGTGATTCGTGTGAAAAGGTTTCCGACGTGATTATGACCGCACAATGGGAATTAGTAGCCTTTGAACACGGAATGGTAATTGGAGCTAGATGCATGGAGCATTCCATTTCGGAAATAGTTAGGGAATTCAGCATTCCGAGATCCACAGTGTCAAGAGTGTATTGTATTGCATGTTAACCGGGGGCCTAGAAACGACGGAGAGGTTCCGTCCACGCCGCAGCCGCACTGATCCACAACCCCACGACGACTACCGCAGTCCACTTCACCCCTCCGCCGCCCCACACCGAACCACTCTTTCAGGATCATTGTAAGGTTCGCCTCCCCCCCCCCCTTCCCCCCTCACACCAGACGAGTGTAACCCCTATGTTTGCGTGGTAGAGTAATGGTGGTGTATGCGTACGTGGAGAACTTGTTTGCGCAGCAATTAAAAAATGGCTCTGAGCACTATGGCACTTAACATATGAGGTCATCAGTCCCCTACACTTAAAACTACTTAAACCTAACTAACCTAATGACATCAAACACATCCATGCCCGAGGCAGGATTCGAACCTACCACCGTAGCAGCAGCGCGGTTCCGGACGGAAGCGCCTTGAACTGCTCGGCCATAACGGCTGGCGCTAAGCAATCGCCAACATAGTGTAGCTGAGGCGGAATAGGGGGAACCAGCCCGCATTCGCTGAAGCAGATGGAAAACCACTTATAGACTGGCCGGCTCGCCGGACCTCAACACAAGTCCGTGCGGCCGGATTCGTGTCGGGAACCATGCGCTTCTTCGCACTCTGGAAAGTCAAGAGTGTACCGAGAATACCGAATTTCAGGCATTACTTCTCACCACGGACAACGCAGTGGTCGACGGCCTTCACTTAACGACCAAGAGCAGCGGCGTTTACGCAGAGTTGTCAGTGATAACACACAAGCAAGACTGTGTGAAATATTGGCAGAAATCAACATGGGACGTACAACGAACGTATCCGTTAGGACAGTGCGGGGAAATTTGTCGTCAATGGGCTATGCCAGTAGACGACCGACGCGAGTGCCTTTACTGACAGTATGACATCGCCTGAAACGCCTCTCCTGGGCTCGTGACCACATCGATTGAACCCTAGGCTATTGGAAACCCGTGCCCTGATCACACGAGTCCCGATTTCAGATCATAAGACCTCATGGTAGGGTTCGAGTGTGGCACAGATCCGACGATTCCATGGACCGAAATTATCAAGAAGGCATCGAGCAAGCTGGTGGTGGCTCCAGAACGGTGTAGACTGTTGCTACATGGAATGTACTGGCTCCTCTGGTCCGACTGAACCGATCATTGACTGGATACGGTTATTTCGGCTACTTGGAGACCATTTGAAGCTATTCATCGACTTCATGTTCGCAAACAATGATCTCATGTCACTGGGCCACAATTGTTCGCGACTTTCTGGACAATTCGAGCGAATGATTTGTCCACCAAGACTGACAATCATTAATCCCATCGAAAATTTATGGGACATAACCGACAGGTCAGTTAGTGCACAAAATCCTGCACCAACAACTCTTTCGCAATTATGGACTGTTATAGAGGCAACATGGCTCAATATTTCTGCAGGGGACTTCCAACGACTTGAGCCCATTCCACATAGAATTGCTGCACTTCGCCGGGCAGAAGGAGACCCAACACGATATCGCGATATCAGGGGGTATCCCATGACTTCTAGCATGTCAGTGTATTGTGTCCATTTGCAAGAATGTGGCAAATGCATGAAAGCAACTGAGGATGTAAATCTTATAGCGACCATTAACCAACTCAAGTACGTGAGTTCTGCGAGCGAGTCATATTGTTTCAATAAGCCGTGTGACATTTGACATGATTCGAGATTTACGCCGACATACTTCCTCAATTTTATGATGTGAGATTGAAGAGCCGGCCGGGGTGGCCGTGTGGTTCTAGGCGCTACAGTCTGGAACCGAGCGACCGCTCCGGTCGCAGGTTCGAATCCTGCCTCGGGCATGGATGTGCGCGATGTCCTTAGGTTAGTTAGGTTTAATTAGTTCTAAGTTCTAGGCGACTGATGACCTCAGAAGTTAAGTCGCATAGTGCTCAGAGCCGTTTGAACCATTTGAGATTGAAGAAAGCCGGTCTGTATACTCCACTGCATAGTCTGCGCCTGTCGATTCCTTGCCGCACTTCTAGGTTTGGCTCGTGTTTCTCTTGATGGCATACTCCCTGATGCCGAAACCTCACCCAAATCTAACAGGAGGAAAGTCGTTTACGCGACATGTATACGAATCTTGTATACGCTGTTTATCGTATTTCCGTGTTTGAATGTTTGTCTATTGGGTTTCCGAGGGTAGGTATGAATGAACCCTAGCATCGACCTGAGTGTTGGGAACCGAAAGTTGACACTGTTAGCTATGGTGCTGATGGTTCATCGAAGAGACCGTGATTATGGACCAATCTTTTATCGAAATGTGCTCAGTTTACGTTTAACGTCCTTTGGCAGCACATAACTCGAGGTCGGTCAAGAGCTGCTTGGTAAGACTTCCTGATACGCGACTATAAGCCATGCACAATGGGTTGTAATTATTCGCTGTTAGTACCCGCTGAAGACCATCTTACTGGCGCATACAATCTTGACGTTTGTATTCAACCACGGCAAGTCTCGTTATACGAATCGACAAATTCTCGCTGGCTGAGGGGCATCAATCACTCTCTCGTTGGAATAACAGGACTCATGAATTGCACAACATGCAGAAAGAATGGAATTCCCATTGACGATGAGATCCTTAGAGGCGGAGCACAAACTTGAATCAGACAAGTACGATGATGGAAATCGGCCGTCTCCTTTTCAAAGGAATCATCCCAGTACTTTGGTGATTAAGGACAGTTGAAGACAACGACTGGTTTGACAGCAAAATGGAAAATAAATTAACAGAAAGGCAAAAGTCACTAGCAGAGCTTTTGTAAAACCAAATAAAGTTTCAAAAACCAAGTTTCTCATATGTCTGGAACGGAAAGAGCACAATCAGTTTTGATTTATGATAGCGAGACACTTACATGTAGTGTGAGAACCTTCAAAACTGAGAGTTCCTTCGTAAGTGATGGAGTTGCATGATCAGATTCACTAGGCTACAAAAATAAGGATCCAAAAACAAGACTGGACAGGAAGACGATATTTTGACTTTAATAAAAATGTGATGGAACTGTGCAAGACGCGTTGCCAAACGAATGGATGGTGCATGGACGAAAGAAGTAGTTTGCTAAATTCCAAGAGATTTGAAAATACCGAAGCGACGACCTAATGGGAAGTGGCTAGATGACGTTGGCTAGCATGCCGTAGCAACGTGAATGCGTACGTCTTATACAGAAATGCACGGACAAGTCTGGAGTTGGCGTTTATCAAGCAGAAGGTGTCAGAGGGTTGATGAAAGCAATGATGAAGGTACTGCTAGGTTGTTTTCGTTTACTATGGCATTTACGTGTGGTAGTTTCAGAATGGTTAAAATGGCTCTGAGCACTATGGGACTTAACATCTGTGGTCATCAATCCCCTAGAACTTAGAACTACTTAAACCTAACTAACCTAAGGACATTACACACGTTCATGCCCGAGGCAGGATTCGAACCTGCGATCGTAGCGGTCGCGCGGTTCCAGACTGAAGCGCCTAGAACCGCTCGGCCACTACGGCTGGCTGTGATGCTTTCGATGAGTGAGCTGTGACAGTATTCTGTTATCTTTACTGAAACAAATAAACACCAGCAATTTTGTAAGTAATAATGGATCCTTCAATAAAAGTTTTCTCAAAAATTCGCCATTGGCTGTATATAAAGCTCCGTTATTAATTTAAAAATTGCGCGTGTTAATGGATTACAGTAAAGACAACAGAATAACACGCCAGGTTAGAGACTGGAACCTCACGCGCAAAAAGCCACATTAAACGAAAAAACACATTTTAAAATGAGAGCCATTTTCCGAAACGCATCACGCAAGCAATAAATGAAAGAAAATAGTGACTGGCAGTAGCAAAAGGTTTTTATAAATAAACCCGTTATATCAGACTTGGATCAGTTTAATAAGTCACGACTGCAAAATACTAACGCGAATTCTTTACAGACGAATGGAAAAACTAGTAGAAGCCAACCTCGGGGAAGATCAGTTTGGATTCCGTAGAAATATTGGAACACGTGAGGCAATACTGACCCTACGACTTAGCTTAGAAGCTAGATTAAGGAAAGGCAAACCTATGTGTCTAGCATTTGTAGACTTAGAGAAAACTTTTGACAATGTTGACTGGAATACTCTCTTTCAAATTCTGAAGGTGGCAGGGGTAAAATACAGAGAGCGAAAGGCTATTTACAATTTGTACAGAAACCAGATGGCAGTTATAAGAGTTGAGGGGCATGAAAGGGAAGCAGTGGTTGGGAAGGGAGTGAGACAGAGTTGTAGCCTCTTCCCCGATGTCACGCAATCTGGATATTGACCAAGCAGTGGAGGAAACAAAAGAAAAATTCGGAGTAGGTATTAAAATCCATGGAGAAGAATTAAAAACTTTGAGGTTCGCCGATGACATTGTAATTCTGTCAGAGACAGCAAAGGACTTGGAAGTGCAGTTGAACGGAATGGATAGTGTCTTGAAGGGGGGATATAGGATAAGCATCAACAAAGGCATAACAATGATAATGGAATGTAGTCGAATTAAGTCGGGTGATGTTCAGGGAATTAGATTAGAAAATGAGACACTTAAAGTAGTAAAGAAGTTTTGCTTTTTGGGGAGCAAAATAACTGATGATGGTCGAAGTAGAGAGGATATAAAATGTAGACTGGCAATGACAAGGAAAGCGTTTCTGAAGAAGAGAAGTGTCAGGAAGTCGTTTCTGAAAGTATTTGTATGGAGTGTAGCCATGTATGGAAGTGAAACATGGACGATAAGTAGTTTAGATAAGAAGAGAATAGAAGTTTTCGAAAAGTGGTGCTACAGAAGAATGCTGAAGATTATATGGGTAGATCACATAACTAATGAGGAGGCATTGGTTAGGATTGGGGGAAGAGAAGTTTGTGGCACAACGTGACTAGAAGAAGGGATCTATTGGTAGGACATGTTCTGAGACATCAAAGGATCACCAATTTAGTATTGAAGGGCAGCGTGGAAGGTAAAGTCGTAGAGGGAGACCAAGAGATGAATACACCAAGCAGATTCAGAAGGATGTAGGTTGCAGTAGGCACTGGTAGATGAAGAAGCTTGCACAGGATAGAGTAGCATGGAGAGCTGCATCAAACCAGTCTCAGGACTGAAGACCACAACAACAACAACATCAGACTTGGACTATTGTACATGATAGTAATTACCAATGTCTCTTCTTCAACGGACACAGATTCTTTGTATAATTGTGGTTTTAGAACTCTCGCCACTTGTATGAGTGATACGTATTAGGACGGTACCAATAAAAACTGAACGTATTCTTGAACGTTTATGAAATATTTTTCATTAATTCCTCTTGCTTCGAGTAGCAAAACACAAGGACGCGCACAAGGACGAAGCCATTTGTGTAGATGATTATGAAAAATCGTCTATGGCCACTTCGAAAATGGTTCCGAGCATCCTTCTGGATGTGAAATCTAACTTTGTTGGCCAAGGCTTCCCGATATGCGGAGACACCCAGTTCCAATGCTGTCCACTCAACGGATTGATGCGGTTACCACAAAAGAAGATATTCTCGAATCTTTGCATTGCCACGATTGAGCATACTAACGCCTGTGTATTGAGGCGTATCGTTAGTGAAAATAGCGTCTATGATGTGTCGTGGTCGACCTTGGCGAAAGACTTTCACCGGCGTGTGGCGTGCGGCGGTGCATTGCCACCAGATAGGCCGTCTGGCGTTACGACACGCTTACCTCAGCCCGCGCCACTGGCCTCCTTCATTGAGACAGCACCTGTCCTGCTCCAAACCGGTTCTGGCTCGCGCCCTGCTGCTCCACTGGCGATCCCACTCCACACCCCAGACGCACGGGAGGGAGTAGCGGTTTCATTTTCCACTCTCGTTTTCCGCCTGTGATGTGGTACGTAAAACTCTCGCAAAGTCGAACATCGGTTTGAACTGCCCGCTTTACTAGGTGTGGTCCTTTCGAGGTGGCCTATCATTGCCTTCCTCCGACATGTCAACCAGCTTACCCAGCCAGTTGCAGGGGTACCTACTGTTTAATGTGTACTACCAAACAAAATACAGGGAGCGAAAGGCTATTTACAATTTGTACAGAAACCAGATGGCAGAGTCGAGGGGCAAGAAAGGGAAGCAGTGGTTGGGAAGGGAGTGAGACAGGATTGTAGCCTATCCCCGATGTTATTCAATCTGTATATTGAGCAAGCAGTAAAGGAAACAAAAGAAAAATTCGGAGTAGGAATTAAAATCCACGGAGAAGAAATAAAACTTTGAGGTTCGCCGATGACATTGTAATTCTGTCAGAGACAGGAAAGGACCTGGAAGAGCAGCTGAACGGAATGGACAGTGTCTTGAAAGGAGGATATAAGATGAACATCAACAAAAGCAAAACTAGGATAATGGAATGTAGTCGAATTAAATCGGGTGGTGCTGCGGGAATTAGGTTAGGAAATGAGACGCTTGAAGTAGTAAATGAGTTTTGCAATTTGGGGAGCAAATAAATGATGATGGTTGAAGTAGAGAGGATATAAAATATAGACCGGCTATGACAAGGAAACCGTATCTGAAGAAGATAACTTTGTTAACATCAAGTATAGATTCAAGTGTCAGGAAGTCTTTCCTGAAATTATTTGTATGGAGTGAAGCCATGTATGGTAGTGAAACATGGACAATAAATAATTTAGACGAGATTAGAACAGAAGATTTCGAAACGTGGTGCTCCAGAAGAAACCTGAAGATTAGATGGGTAGATCACGTAACTAATGAGGAGTTACTGAATAGAATTGGGGAGAAGAGAAATAAGCGGCACAACTTGAGTAGGAGAAGAGATCGGTTGGTAGGAAATATTCTGAGGCATCAAGGGACCATCAATTTAGTATCGGAGGGTAGCGTGGAGGGTAAAAATCGTAGAGGGAGACCAAGAGATGAATACACCAAGCAGATTCAGAAGGATGTAGGCTGCAGTAGGCACTGGGAGATGAAGAAGTTTGCACAGGATAGAGTAGCATGGAGAGCTGCATCAAACCAGTCTCAGGACTGAAGACCACAGCAACAACACGAAACACAACTCGGCATTTTCCATGTTAACAAGCGTTGCTAAAAGCGAAAGAAGCAATAAATAATAGATAAAAAAACTTGAGACTGACTGACGGTAGATTACCAGACTTACAGATCCGTAATCTAGCATTTAACCACGTAGCCACTTTTTTCATTTTTCTGATATGGATTGACAGTAGCAATAAGGATATACATGCTTAATTAACACACTCATTTTTCGATTACGTTGCCGAAATGCCGTGAGGATATCCGCCCTGTTTGCAGAGCGCCTCCCACGTGATGGTTTCTTCAGCTGTGTAATGAGGTCGAAGTCGCATGGACTGAGGTCCTGTAATTAGGGTGGTTGGGGGTGTATTTTACACCCCACTGCTGTACACAGTTACTGACGACGCCTGCAGTGTGGGCAGTAGCGTTATCGTAGAGTGTGACTGCATTATTCTGTAGTGATGCCGCGCAGGGATTAGCCAAACGGTCTCAGGCGCTGCAGTCATGGACTGGCGGCTGATCCCAGCGGAGGTTCAAGTCCTCCCTCGGGCATGTGTGTGTGTGTGTGTGTGTGTTTGTCCTTAGGATAATGTAGGTTAAGTAGTGTGTAAGCCTAGGGACTGATGACCTTAGCAGTTAAGTCCCATAAGATTTCACACACATTAACTATTCAGCAGTGGCGGGCGTTTTCCCCGAAAAGTACACCGCAGCTGGTACGGCAGAAGGTTGTGGTGGTATTGACCATTCACAGTGTGGTCTTCCATAACAGGGCGACACCACAGAATACCGTGACTGTCATACGCCGGAATGGACACGACCTCCGTGATGATGCCCTATCACTCACAACTGCTCGTAGATCCGTATGACACTGAGTAGCATTTCTGCCAGCGAGAAAGGCAATTTTCACGTATGGTCGCTGTTACACTCTGTTTACATCCATCTCGTAACATTACCAAGCTAACGCCGAATGTTTCAGTCGCTGGTGCTGAACCATCCTCGAATGTCGTCGCAATCTGTAAGTTGATATCGGTATTGTTTGCCGCGGGCTTTCGAATGTATTTACTGCGACTACGGTGACGCCACATGTTCGCATGATATGCCATAGTTTTCATTACTTACGAAATGACCCTCTTATATATACTGATAATTTTTCCACAAATTCACTGGAGATATCTTCAGGCTCCCAAAGCGTATTCACTACGACGTATACAGATATCTAATATTTCACTGGAGACGGGATAGGTTTCCTCATACCGTACCCTTTCTACAACGTAACTTCATCAACTGCAAAAATATCGTCGTAGGTCTCTTAAGAATCTTGTTGGTAGGATGTACAAGAGCACAATGGTGTAAGTCCACCTCAAAAGTTGTTTTCGATTTCAATTCCCCAAACTCTGAAATATCCCTATTAAGATTTAGTTCTTGTTCAGTATCAGCGCCGGCCGGAGTGGCGGTTCTAGGCGCTTCAGTCTGGAACCGCGCGACCTGTGCGGTCGCAGGTTCGAATGGTGCCTCGGGCATGGGTGTGTGTGATGTCCTTAGCTTAGTTAGGTTCTAAGTTCTAGGGGACTGATGATCGCAGTTGTTAAGTCCCATAGTGCTTAGAGCCAATTGAATCAGTATCAGCGTGCATTGTACTATTTATATTAAAATTTATTTCAATTTTTTCATCGCTCGGTTTTTTGATTATTGTTACTTCAGAACCATCTAATTTAACTGTAAAAATATTTTTGTGGGGTCTGTCTTCACCTCCTGTTCTTTTCGTTCATTTTCAGAAAGAAATTTCACAAGCACTTTCTCGCCTTTAGTATATAGCCTCTGCATTCCACAACAGCTGCATAAATTACTCTGAGGAGCTTGCTTGTAGTTGGCAAGTAAAACCGACGTGTTGGCAAAACCTCCAGAACGCATATACCACCGCATTCTTGTGAACTGACTCGTGTTGGTGCTTAAGGCGGACACGACTGTTTCACTGGATTTAACACATATTTGCATGAAAAAATTCCAGAAGCCGCTTTCACAATTCCTATCATCTTTATGTTTCATTTTTCAGACTGTAACTGAATAGCCAACTACTTCTATCCCATTCGTCATTAACGTACAACTTATCGGCCACCGAGCTGCCGTGTGAATAAATCAAAAATAATGCCCATGAACAGAAGAAAAAATCCGGCACTATTCTCTTACAGTATTAATAAGTGGACTTGGTTCCCAGAGGAGTTCAAATTCCAGTCTCTTCTTCCAGACTTACGTTTTACTTTTTCTCCTATGTCGATGTTTAACTTCTTTATTCTATAACAGGAAATACACTCGCTTAAAACACTGACACGATCAAAGTAATCGTTATGATTGTGACAAGGCAGATCATTGTAAGACCGAATGAAACAATACCCATTAGGAATGTCCCTGCACGTCCATAATACAAAGGTCGAGAGTCATTCATGAAACTTTCGCATACACTGTCAAGAAAGAAACAGTCAAAGTCAACGTATGCCATTCAGTGGTATACTATGTGCAAATAGGATCCAGTATACATAGAAGTTCTGGAGCCTTGAGGATAATTTCTCTTAAGAGACTGTAGGCAGTTTATAGTGGTTTGGTGCAGTTTTTCACCTTTTGGGTATTGCTTGCTATTCTTAAATGGTGTTAAGATCGGCTTCATTGTTTTCAGTCTCCTCTTTGTAGAGGCCAGTAGAATTTCAAAGAGTGGTTGGATTCCTGTCATGGTCATGGTCTTGCCACTGGTTGCTTATAACAGTCTGGATCTACTCCGATGCCAAAGGTGACGTATTAAGGAATTTTAGGAGATTCTGGGTTCCCTATAAAATTTCCTTGGGTAGTCCTAGAACTGTGTGATTATTAATGCCTCCTGAGTCACTTTATGGAGATTACAGGCTGGGAAGTTTCTTGATACTTGGAACATGCGCAGTAGTGTCTCATTTTGAAGCTTTTGCAGATTCTTGACGCGGGTCTTTGATGTGGAACTCAAGACAGAGCAGCCGTAGTCCATCACAAGTCGGACGCAGTCCTTGTAAATTAGCAGATTTCATTCAACGAATAGTGATGACATTCATCAATTAGTGTTGGATCACGTCAAGGATTTGTGATGTCTTTTTCCACATTT
The DNA here is from genome assembly GCF_023897955.1 of Schistocerca gregaria. Classification (NCBI taxonomy): domain Eukaryota; kingdom Metazoa; phylum Arthropoda; class Insecta; order Orthoptera; family Acrididae; genus Schistocerca; species Schistocerca gregaria. Next base: position 198,018,997 of record NC_064931.1, on the reverse strand, counting down.
TATATACACGCTGTCTCCATGTTAGCTACCGACCAAGTATCACTCCAATGAACTTGGTCGTTATTGTCCACTGAATTGGAGTCTCATACAGTCACATGTCTCCATATTCTTAATGACGTTTATGACTTTTGGCTTCATTTAATTCTTCTCACGAGTCCATTGGCCACTTGTCGAGATCTCGTCGAGCATACTGTTGTTGGTTAACAGCAAGTAATCACCTTATGTGTCTTAGGAGGGTGTGTAGATGTAGTTGGTTATGTAGTTGGGAGGTCGATGGTGTAGGCATTGTATAAGGCAAATGCTATCACATATCCCTATGACTCTTCTGCTCCAGTCTCGCGGTGAGAAGATTCACTGTTTATAATTTGTACTGTGAATGTGCGCCCGCTGATATAGTTCTGGAGGAGTTTCACAATTGAGCTTCACGAACCTTCACTAAGGAGATTATAGGAAGTTCCTTATGCTAACCGCTGTCAAAGGGGCGAGTGAAATCTACTAGGATCAATTTACAGTGCTCTCTGTTGCTGAGGGCCACTGTGCTCCATGCAACAATTCTCAATGGCTGCTGAACTGTTGATCGTCCCACATGGAACCCAAACGGAGTCTCAGAGAGCAGCGGTGTCGGCTCCTGTATGCTTGCTGCAGATCACGAGGTTAGCTCATGTGGCCTGCTCTCCGAGGCATCGTCTCGCCAGCTGTTTACTCCGTCGCTCTCGTATCGTCCAGTACCAACGCTATCATCGCCGACTCTATTGGGTTATTCTGTATTTTTTCTGGCGGGTATTTGGTCAATAAATCTGGCGGCGATACAGTAGTTTCCTGTAATTATTTAAGGTCAATGCCAGAGTGCTCTTCATTTGAAAGAGTCACAGTCGATATTCTTTCATGTTCTTGCCCAATACAAGCTTGTTGTTATCTTCAATAATCATGACGCCATTGAGATGCCGCATCTTACTTCTGGTTTTTTGTATTGGATACCACAGAGTATCAGACCAGTGCTCAAAATTTTATTCTGGCCTCTAAAATTGGGACACCAGAAAGGAAAAAAAAACATAACGAAATTTTACTTTTGTGAGTGGCATTATTATAGGAAGAATATGTGATTAAATTTGTATGTGACCTTGGGGTATACAGGATGTGAAATTTAGTACACAAAGCTGCCACCTCTGGTAGCAACAGCCTTAGCCCAGTTGAGCAACAATTCGAGCTGAGCTCGGATCACAAATATGGTTACATCATTACATGCTGCTTCTGCTCTGTACCGGAGTCCATCAGCGTAATGGCTGGTGAATAGTCGTGAACCAGTATCTCGGCAACCCATGAAAAGATGATTTCAAAGGGTTGAGACATGTGGAGAACTTGATGGCTAGGTCAGCTGTTAAACACCCTGCTGTGCTTCAGAATGATATGCCAGGCGGATGTGAAAATTTTTTAATCTTTCCTGGCCAGCGCCAGTAGCAGATCTGAAACCCAGGTAAGCAAGTGCACAATATCTAGACTGGAATACCATAAAGGAAGAACAGCCGATACTGCATGTAGCATGGGCGCTCTACCGAGGTAACTGAATTGCCGCACACCATCCGACATATATCACCAAGGTATCTATGCAGCAAAGTGACCTCACAGATAAGGGAATATAACGTCATTCTGTCAACTACGCTGAAGTAAGAACACATTAAGTTATGTGCAAGAGTGGCTTTTGAGCACATGGGCGCTGCAGGAATAACCAAACTGAAAGCCTGCTAACCACCCTGGGGTGAGACCTGTGAAATTCCTTCTGCAGCCCGTCTAGGTAATTTCGATCTATGATGTAACAGCCAGCTGGCCTGAAGGAGTTGGATGCGATGGGCTGATGCCGCCTCGTGTTCACCTTCACTGATGAGAAGAACTGGGTGCTTCCTATCACAAGGTTCATTGGAATCCTAACTGACGACGCCTGGTGAGATGACAAACTACCATCGTGCAGGGTGAGTGCACTGGCTGCCACCCCCCTACCTGCATCCACAAGCAGACTGCAGCACCAGTGGCCGTCCTCTTGCTGAGAGGCTGAGACCCAACTCATCATAATTATCGAAACCTCACGAAGAGCTGTTGGATGCCTTCTGTGGTGCCGTCTATGACGTCATCAGGAGCACCCTGGCAAACTGCTTACTGTGCTGCTGACTACAGGGAAACGTAAGCGACGTCCACAGCACGTCCGAATAGTAACTTCTTGTGATGTAGCTGCCTGCTGCATGTGCAGCATGTGAAAACTCGCAGCTTTTTAAATAAAACAAACTTTATTAACATTCTACATCTTTATTCTTCACGTCTATTTATTTGTTTCTCAACATAGTCACCCTAGCGACGAACACATATCTCCCAACGACAGACCAGTTTTTGATACCGGCACTGAAGAATGTTTGACTTTATTGACGTACCCACAACCTTACTTCTGGCCTTCATTACTATCAAAGTGAGGTCTTCGAAAACGTTCTTTAAATTTTGGAGACAGATGAAAACTGAATGGGGCCAAGTCGGGAGTGTATGGAGGATAATCGATAACAGTGAACCCAACGCAACGGATTTCTGCAGATGTCGCTGCGCTCGTATTTGGTTCAAATGGCTCTGAGCACTATGGGACTTAACATCTGAGGTCATCAGTCCCCTATACGTAGAACTACGTAAACCTAACTAACATAAGGACATCATACACATCCATGCCCGAGGCAGGATTCGAACCTGCGACCGTAGCAGTCGCGCGGTTCTGGACTGAAGCGCCTAGAACCTCTTTGCGCTCGTATGTGCTCTGGTATTGTTGTGCTGAAGGAAAGACTACTCATTGTGTGGATGAAGTCTTCTGCGGTTTTAAACTCGATTACAGCACGCTGTTTCCCACGCTTCGCCGTAGTTACATTACACACCACCATGTTACCATGTAGAATTCAGAGCGCCATAGCGGGAGAGGGTTGTAACTTGCGTCAGCGAAGAGGGAAAATACGCATGACCTAAAGCGATATTGAGAACAGAATAAAAAATTCGGATAAATTAATTTTCAGCACCCCGTCGTACAAGTATCACACACATATTAACACTTTGAGAGGTTTTATAATACAAGACTATGGAAAATTTTGAAATTTGTGGTAAGTTCTATGGGACAAAACTGCTGCTGTCATCGTTCCCTAAGCTTACACACTACTCAAAGGACAACGCACACACCCACGCCCGAGGGAGGACTCGTACCACCGGCGGGGGCAGGGGGGGGGGGGGGGGGGGGAGCGGGGCGTGGAGGGAGAGCCACGCGAACCGTGGCAAGGCGCCCTGGACCGCGCGGCGAAAAACAATGTTAACGAACGGCAGACAAATCATAAAACAAAACCAAGAAGTGCTTTGCTTACACCAAGACTTTCACGTTATTTTTCCCAACCCCTATTGTTTTCGTAGTGGATATCACGTAAGTTCGCAGCAAGTTAAATGGCTGATTCCTACCAACATTCCAGTTTATTTAAATATATACTATATTTCCTAATAGTCTAGCTGGTGCGGAAACGAACAAAGAAATAGAATTAGTTTATCGCAGAATCTAATAAATGAAGTATTTCTGTTAGTATAAGTTACGGATCCTATTGCTTTTCTACTAGTGATACCAGCTGCAGAATAATGAAGTATAGTTACCTAACAGAGCCCTAGAAGTTGCGCGTATAGCGTTACTAGTTCACACTTATAGAGCGTATCTCATCGGCGGCACCGCCACGACTTCCAAGCTTTGTGAAATTGCCTCTCGCGCTCACCTTGTCACAACACGTGAACAAGTGCCCAAACAATGGATACCTCAGTCTCTCAGTTGACTGCGTACACGGCGCAAGTTTGTAGAGCTAAAGGTTGTACAAAAATAACTGAGTACGAAACGCCTATCCGGTACGGTTCTTTCCAAATATAAACTAAAATGACTCGGACGAAAGATGCTATTGCAGAATGCAGACACTTTTCACGGTTAGCGCCAGAATTTGCTTCCTGTCGTGAGGAAACATCCATAAAGAATGCGGTTAAATATAAAAGACTTTACGAGCCAGCGACGACTAGCACGCTTTACTGAAATAAATTAGAAAGGAACTTGGCTACAGGCCTTCCCCCCTCCGAGGCGTTTCATTCAACACACGTTACGTTTGCAGGAGAAAAAAAAAACAAATGAGACGAAAAAGGTACTATGAGCTGAGAAGCAATTCAGCTTTCTTCCATGGGTCGTCCTGTTCACTTATATTACTCTCGTTTGCATGTTTAACAAAGAATTGGTATCTTTAGCATGAAATTTTAATTCTTCAACATGAATTGTGTTGTAATGGAACTGAGTAGCTGCTGTTCGTGATTTAAGAAGAACCAGAATTAGCCCTAGTTGCTATTTTGCCCGTTTTACTTCTTGGTCAAACAAGAGATGAATCCGAAAACAAAACATAAGTTGAATACAATCGGCATTTCTCGTTGTACTTTACCGGACAGTGCGTCTTTAGGTAGTAATTTAGAAACCACTTTTTCCAAATCACTTACCTTTCGAGTGAAGGAAAACACCTTTAAAAGTTTATGATATAGGAAAGGAATCGGCATTAAATGCTGGACCGTCCATCTTCGGCTGGATTTTTCTGTGGATATCCCAAATCTCTAGAAGTGATTATTGGAGTAACGCCATCGGTAAAGCCAAATTGACAGTTTGACGACCTGAAGCCGGCCACTGTGGCCGAGCGGTTCTAGGCGCTTCAGTCCGGAACCGCGCTGCTGCTACGGTCGGAGGTTCGAATCATGCCTCGGGCATGGATGTGTGTAATGTCCTTAGGTTAGTTAGGTTTAAGTAGTTCTAAGTCTAGGGGACTGACAACCTCAGAGGTTGAGTCCCATAGTGCTTAGAGCCATTTGAACCATTTTTTTGACGAGCTGGATCACATTTGATGTTGCTTCTTCAATGTCTGGTGAAACAGTGTACCTTATATTTATGTCTTATAAACGTCTTATGTTATACAGGGTGAACATTAATAAAACTGAAAAACTGCAGGGACGCATTCCTGACTGGAAATGGAAGACAAAAGGTCCTATGAACATGTGTCCAGTAACGCATCGTTACCGCGGCAGATGGTGTTGACGAATGAAAGTTCCTCTGACTGCGTGTCGTGTGTTGTGGGCGGTGTGATTGACGTAGCGTACTGCAAGCAGCAAAATGGTCCGGGTGTCGAACAAGCCGAGATGCTGTTTGTGTGCAGTCAAGAAGATGGAAACGGTCGAGAGGCAGGACGGCTATGTCGAGAGAAGTGCTCTCACAGAATCCAACCACATCACGTACATTACTGGCCATTAAAACTGCTACACCAAGAAGAAATGTAGATGATAAACGGGTATTCATTGGACAAATATATTATACTAGAACTGACATGTGATTACATTTTCACGCAATTTGAGTGCATAGATCCAGAGAAATCAGTACCCAGAACAACCACCTCTGGCCGTAATAACGGCCTTGATACGCCTGGGCATTGAGTCAGACAGAGCTTGGATGGCGTGTACATGTACAGCTGCCCATTCAGCTTCAACACGGTACCACAGTTCATCCAGAGTAGTGACTGGAGTATTGTGACAATCCAGTTGCTGGGCCACCATTGATCAGACGTTTCCAGTTGGTGAGAGATCTGGAGAGTGTGCTGGACAGGGCAGCAGTCGAACATTTTCTGTATCTATAAAGGCCCGTACAGGACCTGCAGCATGTGGTCGTGCATTATCCTGCTGAAAGGTAGAGTTTTGCAGGGATCGAATGAAGGGTAGAGCCACGGGTCGTAACACATCTGAAATGTAACGTCCACTGTTCAAAGTGCCGTCAATGCGAACAAGAGGTGACCGAGACGTGTAACCAATGGCACCCCATACCATCATGCCGGCTGATACTCCAGTATCGCGATGACGAATACACGCTTCCAATGTGCATTCACTGCGATGTCGCCAAACACGGATGCGACTATCATGATGCTGTAAACAGAACCTGGATTCATCGGAAAAAATGACGTTTTGCCATTCGTGCACCCAGGTTCGTCGTTGAGTACACCATCGCAGGCGCTCCTGTCTGTGATGCAGCGTCAAAGGTAACCGCAGCAATGGTCTCCGAGCTGATAGTCGATGCTGCTGCAAACGTCGTCGAACTGTTCGTGCAGACGTTTGTTGTCTTGCAAACCTTCCCATCTGATGACTCAGGGATCGAGACGTGGCTGCAAGATCCTTTAAAGCCATGCGGATAAAATACCTGTCATCTCGACTGCTAGTGATACGAGGCCGTTGGGATCCAGCACGGCGTTCCGTATTACCCTCCTGAGGCCACAGATTCCATATTCTGTTAACAGTCATTGGATCTCGACCAAAGCGAGCAGCAATGTCGCGATACGATAAACCGCAATCGCGAAAGGCTACAATCCGACCTTTGCCAAAGTCCGAAACGTGGTGGTACCCATTTCTCCTCCTTACACGAGGCATCACAACAACGTTTTACCAGGCAACGCCGGTCAACTGCTGTTTGTGTATGAGAAATCGATTGGAAACTGTCCTCGTGTCAGCACGTTGTACGTGTCGCCACCGGCGCCAACCTTGTATGAATGCCCTGAAAAGCTAATCATTTGCATAACACAGCATCATCTTCCTATTGGTTAAATTTCGCGTCTGTAGCACGTCATCTTCGTGGTGTAGCAATTTTAATGGCCAGTAGTGTAACATTTCGATCCCTTTTTCGGCGTTTATGTGCTCATGGGTCCTTTCAGGCAGACGAAAGGGCAGGGAGGCGGCGGAGTGTGAGTACCGATTTCTTCAGGTTACTGAGACGAACCCTAGCACAAGCTCCAGATAAGTGGCCCGCCAACATGGTGTAAGCCAAAGTACGATTATGTGAATGCTGCACTACAGCCACTATTATCCTTGTCATTTGCAACGAGTGCAAGATATTCAGCAGCAGATTTCCCTTTACGGGATGGATTTTGTCTATGTTTTTTGCATTAGACCATCACAATTATAGGATTTCTGTCATCAGTCCTCTCTACCTACGAAGCAAACTTTACTAGAACTGGCATCATCAATCTGCATAATCTTCATCTGTAGGCTACAGACAATCCTCGGTGAATGGTTGAGGCGTCTCGTCAGCGTCGTTTCAGCGTCATCTGTGGCCAGGTTTTTATGTTGGTAACGCCACGTAGCGCTATATATGAAAATCACTGACTGTGCTGTGTGCAGTCTGTGGCTGGTTTGCATAGTTGGAATTTTGCTATTGTAGTTTTGGGCAGTTGGCTGTTAACAGCGCATAGCGTTGCGCAGTTGGAGGTGAGCCGCCAGCAGTGGTGGATGTGGGGAGAGAGATGGCAGAATTTAGAGAGCGGACGATTTGGACGTGTGTCCATCAGAAAGAGTAAATTTGTAATATTGGATATCATGAACTGATATATGTATGATGACTTTCGAACGTTATTAGGTAAATACATTGTTTGTTCTCTATCAAAATCTTTCTTTTGCTAACTATGCCTAGTAGTTAGTGCCTTTAGTAGTTAGAATCTTTGATTTAGCTGTCAGTATTGGCGCTCGCTGTATTGCAAATAGTTCGAGTAACGAAGATTTTTGTGAGGTAAGTGATTCATGAAAGGTATAGGTTATTGTTAGTCAGGGCCATTCTTCTGTTGGGATTATTGAAAGTCAGACTGCGTCGAGCTAAAAATATTGTGTGTCAGTTTATTGATGATCAGAATAAGTAAAGAAAGAAATGTCTGAGTACGTTCAGTTCTGCTCAGCTGTTTGAAAATCAAATAACGTACGGGATTTACCAGCACCGTAATTCATAAATTTTTCTAAGGGGAGGTTTCAAGGTATTCTTGACGACCACATGCTTGGATCGGTTATTATTCCACAACGCCTCGACGGAGGAACGTACCTGGACGTCCTGCGGAATACTCTGTCTGGGCTGCTTTAGAATGTACCTTTGGCAATACGATAGCTTATGCGGCTTCTGCACGACGGAGCACAATTCTACTTCCACATTATGGTTCGCCGACACTTCAACAACATCTTCCCCGGACGTTGGATAGGACTCGGAGGCATTGTGGTGTGGCCTGCTAGCTCACCCCATCTAAATCCCCTGAATTTTTACCTCTGGGGCGTCTCAAAAGCGTTGTGTATTCTGAACCAGTTCCTGATGTGCAGAGCCTTCACCAGCGTGTTCACGACTGTGATGCTATACGGAGAGACACCGAAACTTGCGAAAGTGTGCGGCAATCCATAATGCGACGCGTGAACGCGTGCATTGCATCCAGTGGAGGCCACTTTGGTCATCTGTTGTGACATGGATGCGATGCAGCTCAGTACTGTGTTCCGGGACGATTTGTTGTCGTTGCACTCACACCGTCCACTTCCTGATACATGTTCATAGGAGCTTTCTTCTTCCATTTCCAGTCGGGAAAGACTGGAAAGTTGCACAGGTCAATAGGCAAGAAAGGTAGTGGGAGTAATCAAATGGTTCAAATGGCTCTGTGCAATATGGGACTTAACTGCTGTGGCCATCAGTCTCCTAGAACTTAGAACTACTTAAACCTAACTAACCTAAGGACATCACACACAACCATGCCTGAGGCAGGATTCGAACCTGCGATCGTAGCGGTCATGCGGTTCCAGACTGTAGCGCCTAGAACAGCACGGCCACTCCGGCCGGCAGTAGGAGTAATCCAGTAAATTACAGGCCCATATCGTTATGTTTACTGATGCAGCAGGATTTTAGAACATATACTGTGTTCGGACACAATGAATTACCTCGAATGAAACGGTCTATTGACACACAGTCAACATGGATTTAGAAAACATCGTTCCTGTGAAAGTCAACTAGCTCTTTATTCACATGAAGTTCTGAGTGCTAATGACAAGGGATTTCAGATCGACTCCGTATTCCTGGATTTCCGGAAGTCTTTTTACACTGTACCACACAAGCGGCTCGTAGTGAAATTGCGTGCTTATGGCATATCGTCTCAGTTATGTGACTGGATTTGCGATTTCCTGTCAGAGAGGTCACAGTTCGTAATAATTGACGGTAAGTCATGGAGTAAAACAGAAGTGATTTCTGCCGTTCCCCAAGGTGGTGTTACAGGCCCTTTGTTGTTCCTTATCCATATAAACGATTTGGGAGACAATCTGAACAGCCGTCTACGGTTGTTTGCAGATGACGCTGTCGTTTATCGACTAACAAAGTCATCAGAAGATCAAAACAAACTGAAAAACGATTTAGAAAAAATATGTGAATGGTGCGAAAAGTGGTAGTTGTCCCTAAATAACGAAAAGTGTGAAGTCATCCTGATGAGTGCTAAAAGGAACTCGTTAAACTTCGGTTACACGATAAATCAGTCTAATCTAAAAGCCGTGAATTCAACTAAATACCTAGGTATTACAGTTACGAAAACTTAAATTGGAAAGAACACATAGAAAATATTGTGGGGAAGGCAAACCAAAGGCTGCGTTTTATTGGCGGGACACTGTAACAGCAGAAAATGTAACAGTCTTGCTAAGGAGATTGCGTACACTACACTTATCTGTCCTCTTTTAGAATACTGCTGCGCGGTGTGGGATCCTTACCAAGTAGGACTGACGGAGTACATCGAAAAAGTTCAAAGAAAGGCAGCACGTTTTGTATTCTCGCGAAATATGGGAGAGAGTATTACAGGAATGATACAGGATTTGGACTGGAAATCATTAAAAGAAAGGCGTTTTTCGTTGCGGCGGAATTTTCTCACGAAATTCCAGTCACCAACTTTCTCCTCCGAATGCGAAAATATTTTGTTGGCAGCGACCTACATAGGGAAGAACGATCACCACGATAAAATAAGGGAAATAAGATCTCGTAAGGAAAGATAGGTGTTCATTCTTTTGCGCGCGCTACATGAGGTAGGAATAATAGAGAATTGTGAAGGTGGTTCGATGAACCCTCTGCCAGGCACTTAAATGTGATTTGCAGAGTATTCATGTAGATGTAGATATTTGCTAATATACAATACTACATAATATCCGACTAAGTTCTATTTATTACTGAAACCACCGTAAGCTGCCTACACTTCCAGGGATGTGTAACGTTATCTCCGAATATACAAGAACAGGCGTTTCAGTATGTTTATAAGGGTGGTTGATGCGCAGGTGGAAGTCATCGTGAAGAAGCAAAGGAATACGTAACTCAAAGCAAGTTTGCTCATGGAATGATGTATGGTGAAATTTACAGCAGGGGCCTGCTGGCTTACCGCTGCTAACCCGAGATTCTACAAAGGCCCCTCGTATTTTTAACACCGCAATGATTACGCAGCTGCAGCCTTTAGTCGTGTCGCATAAAGCATCTCAGTAAAGACGTGCTGCCTGTGGTTCGATCTCTGGTCGTTTCATGTATGTAATGGCCACCCGTATAAACTAAGGCAGGCCATTTCGCTGTGAAAATAAGCATCACTTCTCAGTACAGCTTCTTGAAGCCATAAACATTCATTTACGCCATGCGATTAGGCTTAAAGCTAACGGTTACTGCAGGTTTGATGCGGTCGAAGTCCGCAACCATAGAAACAGTTGTACGACACGACGTATTAGCGGGATATCTTTATTTCCGTGTGTTATTTTACTCGCAAGCAAACCGCGCCGAAGACTTACCATGTTGCAGAATATGCTGTTCACGATGTGTGCAGCATCACCTGAGCTTTTCACAAAAATATGTACCTACGTATCAAAAATATTGCTATTTTAATTTAGCTCACGTAATCGCCAACTAAATTATTATTAAATTCACGCCTTGGTCCTTAGTCTGAAAAAGTAGTCGTGCTGTTCCAATCGAAGGCAGCCGGTTCCATTCCTGGTGCAAGAATAACTTCTCAGCAGAAGGATCTAATCAGTCATAGACGTGGAGCTGGGTTTATCTCTCGCTTGTGCAGAAATGCCTTGGATTAATTTCTAAAACAGTCCACACTGTCTGTGAAGTGAGGCCTAAGACATAGTCAATAATGGTCCCTCTGTCGGACGGCACTGTCAACCCCTGCTGGCCAAATGTCTGCTCAGAGTTTCACCCTCACCTTTCCATTCATTCCGTACTCATCAGTAAACGTAATACTACACTTCACAAACACTGGCCACACCATCGAGTGGAGTGTCATAGTTATTAGCACACTTGGCTCTCATTTAGAATAATCGGAGTTCAAATAAGCGTCCAGCTATCCAGCTTAGGTATGACGCTAGTTTCCCTACAGCTCTTTATGGTTTATTTAAAAGGACGCGGCGCATTTATTTCTCCATCCTTCTTCTTGCTGAGCTGAGCGCCATCTCGAATAACGTCATCGTCAAGAGAACCTTAAAATTTATTCTTCCTACCTTCTCACCACGCATCACTTTAAGTATTTGATAAAATTTTCCCAGATTATAGAAGGACAAAGAGAAACCATCTCCACTGTCGAATTACCAAGAAACTAAAGCAAGTTCTTTACATTTCCACTATACACTATTATTGAAGGGAGGACGATTAGGATTTAAGGCCCCGTTTACGGTGATGTCGTGAAATATGCAGCACAGGTTCGAATTAGACAAATATGGGACAAAGAATCTTCCTTAACCTTTACAAAAAAAACATTCTTCCACTTACATTAAAGAACCCAACGTCTTCCCCAATCCTCCACCTCACTCGAACACACTGATGAATGTGAGACGGTTCCTCACTAAATGTGTGATCACTTACGGCTACAACAAAATAAAAACCATGTTGGTTTATGCGGCTCCATACTTATGCAATGGATGCAATAATTTATCCGAAAATCTGTTTCTCTAAACGCATGTTAAGCTACATATGAATTTTTTGTACAGTTTGTAGTGGACGATTCGCTGAGCACCTATATTAATATCTCATAATTTCTAGAATTCCTTTCCATTTTCGAGACACTTTAGTTTTCATGCTACTGTGTTCTTCGAAAGAAGCTGTGAAATTTTGAAATTGATGTTAGTAAACATATAAAAACCACTACTAAATCGTTCTTTTATTTTTGGGAGGGATGACATAAAGAGAGGGGCGTTTGGGCTGTACAAGAATACGCTGAGTGCAGGTTGCACTTCATTAAAAGAGCTCAGTCAAATACTGTACACACTCCACTTCTGCAGTTATAAATTTTCGGAACAACAGCAGTGACAGACGAAATCATGTCCAGAGATCAGTATAAAAACTAATAAGTCAGAACAGTCTATGTGGCACTTACGAGTAACAGCAACATACACAGAAGTGCGTCACCTGTATCAGTACCCCTGGAGGCTGGGTCGTGAGACTGCTCGGCAGGACCCTTCTACTAATCGCCATGCCGTCGGCACGCACACATTCTTTCTAGCTGCTCTTTGGCTTCACTCTTGGTGTCAAACTGGGCTGTATTTGTTCCAGTGAATTTTTGTACGGCATCCGACTTCATAACAACAAGATTTATGTGATCATTCTATCTTAAGAGGGTCCAAGTAAGAGGGCAGAATTTTTTATTCTGTTCTCAATATCAATTCATGCTTGCATGTCACACATATTATTCGACAGACTTCCCCGCTTCGCTGACGCAAGTTGCAACCCTTTGCCGCTAGAGGGCTCCGAATTGTAGGATGTAACATGGCGGTGTGTATCGTAGGTATGTCGGTGAGTGAGAAACAGCGTGCTGTAATTGAGTTTCTAACCGCAGAAGACGTCATCCACACATGGACCAACTTCTCCTTCAGCATGACAATGCCGAGACCATACACGAGCGCTGCGATATCTGCATCAGTTCGCAGCCCTGGGTTATCGATCATCCTCCATAGAGTCCCGACTTGGTATCGTCCAGTTTTCATCTGGGAACGTGGTGTTATAATCGGCTCACGAGCGGTGGGGCACAGCATCTCCGAGGTAACGATGAAGTGGAGATTTTCCCGTACGACCATTTCACGAGTGTACCGTGAATATTAGAAACTGGTAAAATACCAAATCTCAGACATCGCTGAGGCCGGAAAAAGATCCTGCAAGAACGGGACCAACGACGACAAAAGAATCGTTCGACGTGACAGAAGTGCAACCCTTCCCCAGATTGCTGCAGATTTAAATGCTGGGCCATTAACAAGTGTCAGTGTGTGAAACATTCAACGAAATAACATCGATATGGGCTTTCGGAGCCGAAGGCCCACTCGTGTACCCTTGATAACTGCACGACGCAAAGCTTTACGCCTCGCTTCGGCCCGTCAACACCGACATTGGACTGTTGATGACTGGAAACATGTTGCGTGGTCGGACGAGTCTCGTTTCAAATTGTATTGAGCGGATGGACGTGTACGGGTATGGAGACAGCCTCATAAATCTATGGACCTTGCATGTCAGAGGGGTCTGTTCAAGCTGGTGGAGGCTCTGTAATTGTGTGGGTCGTGTGCAATTAGAATGATATGGGACCCCTGATACGTCTAGATGCCACTCTGACAGGTGACACGTACATAAGCATCTTGTATGATCATCTGCATCCATTCATGTCCATTGTGCATTCCGACGGACTTGGGCAATTCCAGCAGGACAATTTGACACCTCACGCGGCCAGAATTGCTACAGAGAGGCTCCAGGAATATTCTTCTGAGTTTAAACACTTCCGCTGCCCACCAAACTCCCCAGACATGAACATTATTGAGCATATCAGGAATAACTTGCAACGTGCTGTTCAGAATAGATCTCCACCCCCTCGTACGCTTACGGATTTATGGACAGCCCTGCAGGGTTCATGGCGTCAGTGCCCTCCAGAACTACTTCACACATGGAGTTGCGGCGCTTCAGCGTGCTCACTGGGACGCTACACGATATTAGACAGGTGTACCAGCTTCTTTGGTTCTTCGGTGTATCTTGGGGCTTCTCTACGTTAACACGTAGTCTCAACTCGATGTAATTTTCTGTAGTTCTTTCTATAACTGAAAATGTATGGTGTTGTCATATGCTTACTGTAGATCCATGATCTAAGTTGCTTCCATTTTGATTATGTCCGCAAGCCTTTAACAGTCGAAGAGTTTCCCATTCAAGCGGTACGCAATTATTATTCCTGTTGGAATATCATCTTCAACTAGCTGTCGAATGAAGTTGAAGAGAGTTTCTTCTATCACGCGGTCCTACTAAGCGCCTGTATTGATTTCTGAAAGTATTCCAAACGTGCGGTTTGTAAACACTGAAACTATCACGTCACCGGAGAGTATTTTCAGGGTTGTCATCTTCTCAGCCATGAGAAACAACAATTTTACACATAACTCCACGATCGAGAGTGTAAAAGAACTTGAGCAGATCCTTGTGGCGTCAGAACAGGAACAAAGTACGAGCGTATAGAATATCAGACCAGCTTTACGACAGGACTCAGTAGTTTCTAGAAAATAGAACACAGTATGTCATTCTTGATAGATAGAAGCCTTTAGCCGTAATAGTAAATTCGGGTGTACCCTAAGGAAGCGTTGTAGGATCGTCACTATTCACGGTGTACTGAATGGTTATAATTAAATTGCAACTACTCACAGAGGTCTAGTGTCGCCTGTACTTATCGTATGGCAGTAAAACTTGGTAGATATGATAATGCATTAATGCGAAACCGATTTACGCTGAAAATAATTAGTCCTAGTTTTGGCCGCCAGGCGTAAATCTGGCCCTGTGTATGCTAGAAAGACATAGAGAAATGCTTGCAAATGTAATGAATTAGGAACAGGACGTGGGCGGGAAAGGTCAAACAATTGAGAAAGCTATAATGTTGATTTTATTATTAAGCGTCATGGCTTGTCAAATGACAACGTGTATATCATATCGTTATACAAACAGTGTACAGCGCCAGATTTGCACCTGATGACCAAAATCGGAACTAAATTTTTCAGCGTAAATAGCTCGCGCATTAACGCATTAGCACATCTAGCAAGTTTCGCAGCCATACGATAATTACACACCATGCTGGACCTTCGTGAATAGCTGCACGTTACTTGTGACACCGGGTATATTGGGTAATGATTCGGCTTATAGCGTTGAAAGCTCCATGAAGCCGTTTGCGAATAATGCCCTTCTATAAAGAAAAGTCGAAAGACTAGTAAATTGTAGAGAAATGCTAGACAACCTGCAGAGAAGCGACCGTTGGTGTCGGGACTGGCAACTGACTCAACATTAACAAATGTAACGTATTTCGTACAAATGGTTGGAAATCCCAGTCATTTTGTGATAACATGATTGCCTAACAATCACTGAAGGCAGGTACACCATTGAATACCTGGGAGTATTCGTACAGAGCGATTTAAAGTGGAGCGACTAGCTACTTTTAATTAATCGCATGAAAATCAAATACCAGACTGAGACTCATTGGGACAATTATGAGGAAGTGTTGTCCACTAGCGAAGGTGGCTGCTTACAAAGCTCCAATTCTACCGCTAAGTGGACACTGCTCTTCAGTTTGGGACTAGTATCAGAAAGGACTGACGGAGCAAGTGAAGAAGATTCAAAGAAGGGCTGCGCGTTTGGTTCGTTTAGAAAGCGCGAAAGTATCACGGAGACTATCATCCAATGCCAGTAGCAGTCGCTACGAGAGAGGCGATGTGCAGTAAAATTCTAAAGGAGTCAACCAATATATTAAATCCTATTACGTGTAACTCGCGAAAAGACTATGAAGGTGAAATCAGGGAGATTCGAGCTCGTGCTGAAGTTTACCAACCGTCATTCTTCCATTGCACCATTCACAAATGGAATAGGATGGAGGCGGCGACAGTGATACACAAAGTACTCTCGGCAACATACCGCAAGGTGGCTTGCGAAGTCGATGTATAAGCAGGAGCCAGCTGTTGTCAGATTGAGACAGCCGAAGTGGATGCGCAGCTGTCGTCACGGCGGCGTGGCGGCCGTGTGGCAGCTGAGCTCATTAATCATGAGGCGCGCGTCACAGCGAGCCAAGCTGGCCCGAGTAGCGGCGCGTGAAATCGCTAGAAAGCGTCTGCTTTCATTGCCCTGCACGCGTGCCATTGCCTTACGTCAGCTTTGTTCCGCCCTCACTGCACCGCCGAGTCTATTTCGCAACACCGGTCAGCCCAGCTCACACGTCAAATAGCCGTTGCAGTGTCAGCACGTTGTCCATTTACACCGTTGCTCGAGGAAGTGTAACTTTCATGAATTCGTATTTAACAGCTGCTATTACATCCACCCATCTCGTAACTGCAACTACACGGTCCAGTCACATCAATGTGACCATCTACATCTACATCCATACTCCACAAGCCACCCGACGGTGTGTGGCGGAGGGTACCTTGAGTACCTCTATCGGTTCTCCCTTCTATTCCAGTCTCGTATTGTTCGTGGAAAGAAGGATTGTCGGTATGCTTCTGTGTGGGCTCTTATCTCTCTGATTTTATCCTCATGGTCTCTTCGCGAGATATACGTAGGAGGGAGCAATATACTGTTTGACTCTGTTCTCGAAACTTTAACAAAAGCCCGTACCGAGCTACTGAGCGTCTCTCCTGCAGACTCTTCCACTGGAGTTTATCAATCATCTCTGTAACGCTTTTGCGATTACTAAATGATCCTGTAACGAATAGCGCTACTCTCCGTTGGATCTTCTCTATCTCTTCTATCAACCCTATCTGGTACGAATCCCACACTGCTGAGCAGTATTAAAGCAGTGGGCGAACAAGCGTACTGTAACCTACTTCCTTTGTTTTCGGATTGCAATTCCTTAGGATTCTTCCAATGAGTCCCAGATAACTTATGGAATTAACTGCTTCCAGTTGCTGACCTGCTATTTTGTAGCTAAATGGTAAGGGATCTATCTTCCCACTCCCTATATTCGACGTCAGCGCGCAATAACCACTCACAGACAGCAGGTGGCACCACCAGCAGTGTAGGATACATAGAGCGTGTCGGGGGGACCCGGAAAACAGTGCAGTCTTAATTCTAATGTGGAAACGGAGCGATTAATCTGAGATCCAAAAGGGAATGATCAAAAATGGTTCAAATGGCTCTGAGCACTATGGGACATAACATCTGAGGTCATCAGTCCGCTAGAACTTAGAACTACTTAAACCTAACTAACCTAAGGACATCACACACATCCATGCCCGAGGCAGGATTCGAACCTGCGACCGTAGTAGTTGCGCGGTTCCGGACTGAAGCGCCTAGAACCGCTCGGCCACAGCGGCCGGCTTTGCTTTCGGGCTAAGGATGGAAGCATTTCCGAAACGGCTACGTTTATAAATTGTTGGCGTGCCGTTGTGGTTAAAGTATGTCGCGCAGGGCAAAATGGCACTATCCAATGACATCTGTGCTGCACCACTGTCCACGGATGACAGGGGTGAACAAATGTTGCGATGTGTACGGGCGAATAGCCGTTTATTAATAGGCCAACTGATCGCCCAGATGAATCATGCGGCTACCGACAGTTTCTCCTCAACGACCGTTCGTCAAACGTTGCTACATATGGACCTCCGCAGCAGGCACCTTGTTTATTCACCTATGCTGCCTTCTGTTCATCGACGATGAAGGCTGACATTTGTACACCAGTACCCCAACTGGACGTCCAGTGAGTGGTGACAAGTGGCCTTTTCGGATGAATCACGTTTTATGCTCCATTGGACATATGGCCATTGGCGTGTACGCCTGTGCAGTAGTAGTCGGAACGGTCTAGGCCGGAGGACGGAGCGTTATTGTCTGGGGGACGCCGGCCGTGGTGGACGAGCGGTTCTAGGCGCTTCAGTCTGGCACCGCGCGACCGCTACGGTCGCAGGTTCGACTCCTGCCTCGGGCATGGATGTGTGTGATGTCTTTAGATTAGTTAGGCTTAAGTAGTTCTAAGTTCTAGGGGACTGATGACCTCAGACGTTAAGTCCCATAGTGCTCAGAGCCATTTTTTGTGTGGGGGATGTTTTCATGGTATTTACTGGATGATATCGTCATTCTGGAAGGCACAGCTGATCAATACACGTATGCCTCTACCTTTGGGCACCATGTTCACTCCTACATGCAGTGTCTTTTTCGACCGGCAGAACAATGCACAGCTCGCTGTGTACGTGGAAGGTTGGAAGACCTCCAGGATGAGTTTGCCGTAGTTCCCTGACTACGAAACGCACAAGAGTTAAACCCCATCGGTAATACTGTGGGACCAACTCGATCGGGCTGTACGAACCATGGATCCTCAACCGAAAAACCTAGCCCAGCTGGCCACGGCACTGGAGTCGGTATAGCTCCAAATTCCTGTCGATACCTTACAGAACCTCAGTGACTCCCTTCCTGCACGTCTCACAGCGATACACGCTGGGGAAGGTCGTTATTCAGGTTACTGACAGGTGGTCACATTAATGTGACTGGACAGTGTATTTTGGGGACCTTTTTTAACGGAATTTTGACCAGTGTCTGAACACTCATTGTTGATATATTACTCCATACACGCCGTCAGGGACGCTGTAAGGTCAGTCGGTACCTGGAGAGTCTCTCTGCTGCTACCATCGCAGGTTCGAATCTTGCCTTGGGCATGGATGTGTGTGATGTCCTTAGGTTAGGTAGGTTTAAGTAGTTCTAAGTCTAAGAGACTGGTGACCTCAGATGTTAAGTCCCATAGTGCTCAGAGCCATTTGAACCATTTGGAGAGTCTCTGAAGCGGAAACAGCTATTTTAATTTCTCAGCCGACAAAAAGGTGCCCTCAACGGCAATGAGATTTGTAATGTCAACACAGGTCTGCACAACACACTTATAATTTTAATTATATCTACGAGCTGGTTTTGTTAATACGCCCCTTTAATGCAGTAAAGTTGCATATGATCCTTTCAAACGGATCAAATGGAGTGATGAGCCGCAAAAAACTTTGTTTCGAAGATTTATTGCTAACGAAAGTACATAAAAAATTATGCAGGTTCGTACGGAGTTTTTGACTTAATCCACAGCAGCTAAAAAGTGGGAAGCTCAATTCAAAATTGGTCGTATTTCTCTTCAAAGTGATCCACGTGAAGGTTACCTCGCCGGCCATGGTGGCCGAGCGGTTCTAGGCGCTTCAGTCTGGCACCGCGCGACCGCTACGGTCGCAGGTTCGACTCCTGCCTCGGGCATGGATGTGTGTGGTGTCTTTAGATTAGTTAGGTTTAAGTAGTTGTAAGTTCTAAGGGACTGATGACCTCAGACGTTAAGTCCCATAGTGCTCAGAGCCATTTTTTGTGTGGGGGATGTTTTCATGGTATTTACTGGATGATATCGTCATTCTGGGAGGCACAGCTGATCAATACACGTATGCCTCTACCTTTGGGCACCATGTTCACTCCTACATGCAGTGTCTTTTTCCTTGGCACGATAGCATCGACCGGCAGAACAATGCACAGCTCGCTGTGTACGTGGAAGGTTGGAAGACCTCCAGGATGAGTTTGCCGTAGTTCCCTGACTACGAAACGCACAAGAGTTAAACCCCATCGGTAATACTGTGGGACCAACTCGATCGGGCTGTACGAACCATGGATCCTCAACCGAAAAACCTAGCCCAGCTGGCCACGGCACTGGAGTCGGTATAGCTCCAAATTCCTGTCGATACCTTACAGAACCTCAGTGACTCCCTTCCTGCACGTCTCACAGCGATACACGCTGGGGAAGGTCGTTATTCAGGTTACTGACAGGTGGTCACATTAATGTGACTGGACAGTGTATTTTGGGGACCTTTTTTAACGGAATTTTGACCAGTGTCTGAACACTCAATTGTTGATATATTACTCCATACACGCCGTCAGGGACGCTGTAAGGTCAGTCGGTACCTGGAGAGTCTCTCTGCTGCTACCATCGCAGGTTCGAATCTTGCCTTGGGCATGGATGTGTGTGATTTCCTTAGGTTAGGTAGGTTTAAGTAGTTCTAAGTCTAAGAGACTGGTGACCTCAGATGTTAAGTCCCATAGTGCTCAGAGCCATTTGAACCATTTGGAGAGTCTCTGAAGCGGAAACAGCTATTTTAATTTCTCAGCCGACAAAAAGGTGCCCTCAACGGCAATGAGATTTGTAATGTCAACACAGGTCTGCACAACACACTTATAATTTTAATTATATCTACGAGCTGGTTTTGTTAATACGCCCCTTCAATGCAGTAAAGTTGCATATGATCCTTTCAAACGGATAAAATGGAGTGATGAGCCGCAAAAAACTTTGTTTCGAAGATTTATTGCTAACGAAAGTACATAAAAAATTATGCAGGTTCGTACGGAGTTTTTGACTTAATCCTCAGCAGCTAAAAAGTGGGAAGCTCAATTCAAAATTGGTCGTATTTCTCTTCAAAGTGATCCACGTGAAGGTTACCTCGCCGGCCATGGTGGCCGAGCGGTTCTAGGCGCTTCAGTCCGGAACCGCGCCACTGCTACGGTCGCAGGTTCGAATCCTGCCTCGGGCATGGATGTGTGTAACGCCCTTAGGTTAGTTAGGTTTAAGTAGTTCTAAGTTCTAGGGGACTGATGAGCTCAGATGTCAAGTCCCATAGTGCTCAGAGTCATTTAAACCTTTTTTGAAGGTTGCCTCAAACTTGCAAGTAGAGTGAAAAATGTTGGAAAATAAGCGATTAAAGGGAGATGAAATATATTTCGGGGTAGGCACATTAGGAGGAGAAATATGGAATATTTTTTATGAGAAATTAACTATTAGAAAGGTTATTGCAAGCTGAGTGCTGCATTTTTAAACGCTGACCAAAAGCAGATGACAAAACAAGTGGCTGCACGGTTCTATAAAGAATTTAACTGCTTTTTATGAGATCAGTATTAAAAATATCATGTACGAAACGAAACAGCAATCACAGCAGTGGGTGGAAGCCGGTGGTCCTACTGCTAAAACCTCAAAATCTATTTCTCCTGTTGGAAACATGTAATCAGGGTATTCAGCAGGTATTATTCTTATTGATGGCTAATATTTGTCGAATTGGCGCCATTATCAAGAGTTAAGGTCCTCTTGCACTATACTAGTGTGATCTCTCTTAGTTTTGACTAACGTTTGCTTACAATAAATGGCAATATTTACGCTAGTCTCCTGAACCAACTGGATGAAAAAACACATAAACAGAGTCCTGGACTTTAAAATAGAAACAAAATTGGAACTTTCACGTTAATTGCAAGATTTGGTAAGCTCTAACCTCAACCTGTTCTCAAATCTAAAGAAGTATGTGGATGGAAAAGTAGTGAGTCGAGTAAAGATATCATCACTTTTACTTACATATTCGTCGGGGACAGATCCGCGACCACTCTGTGATATCAGAATTATCTTTTATTTCCCACCGTGTCAGTTGCACTATTTTAATGATTCTGATACCATGTTCAAGCCTACACAACTGCGTATGCCACCAGTCAGCTACACAGTTCTGACAGACTTACCCCCTTCACAGAGTAAACTGCAATTTCAAAACAGTAAAACTTGTTCCAATTGTTGCTGTCATGTATGCAAAACATATACAAGAGGTTATAACAGCCTTACATGGTTATTTCGTAGACCTAAGTCGTGCTTTGGGGATGGAATGTATGAAACGGAATAAGTGTTGGATGCTATCTGTCGACCTATGTCGAAAAATGTAGGTGAATTTCGTCCTAGAAATATAATCTCCACTGCCAACCTTGGAACTTTTATATTTGCCCTCGTACTGGCCATAGTGGAAACTCAGTATAATTGAGGGCACGTAACTATGTTAGACTAACTGGAAGCCTGCCGTGAAAAGAACTAGAACACAAGACCACAGCACAAGGGAAGACGAAGACGGGTTAAAATAGATATAAGTGCTGGCGGAGCAATGATTAGCAGACGCGTGACAGGTGAACGTGAGTGGGACACAAAAACAGCAAATCACCAACCCACAGCGGATGCTGCTTGACAGAAGGAGGACAAAATAAACAAACACGCTCTCAAAAATAATTCTCTGAGGGCTGCCAGGACGCTCGAAAATAGTTTTCAAATAAAATTTCGCAAGTCAACTTTCCAGATGTTTCAGCTCTAGTTTCGAGCCTCCATTACCACACGATGACAGGGGAGATAAAATTAGAAGCATTTGGCCGGCTTTCGCTCTAGAGGTCACATAGAGCGAAACGGTTATTACTGCACCGAAGAGAGGTTTACTTGCGATGAGAAGAAAAATTGGATGATGCAAGCTAGCAGAAATATTTTATCGTGACTTATTTATTATTAGTTCCAGTCTTATCTATCTTTCAACGCTAAGCTTCGCGACTAGTGGAGGTGTTGGCAGCGTTCTGCTGAAGAAATATTAGGATTTAACATCTCGTTGACAGGGACGTCGTCAGAGAATGATTTCTAGTTCGAATGGACAAGGGTGCGGAAGGGATGTCGTCCGTGACCTTGTCAGTGGGATCTTCCCAGTGACGTGTCTCCCGTCTCTTTACCTTGTTGTTCCTCGTTTTCTGGATAACAGCCAAAGTAACTTCAGCTCCTCGGCTTGTAGTTCACTGATGTCTCTGTTGATTTATACGCATTTTTGGATTGCATGTAATCACAAAAACTCTTACATGATCCTCCCAGTTGCTAAACTGCATCACTTCGGGTAATGAACCCTAGCTCTCGGCTATTCTCATCACCATCGTTATCAGTGAATATATGATTACCAGAATCGAGAGATAATCTTTCCTTCACGAATAGTCTAGGATGTTCTCTGCCATATTTCATACGCTTGCCGCCTTTTTCTGCACAGGGTGACCCAAAGCGCAGGTCATTATTCCAGACTGTGACATAAATGGCCGTCTGAGGCAAAAAAGCTCGTATAGAGACATGCTCTATACACGATAGCTTCCAAGGTGGAACATATTTAGTACAAATTCGTTTTATTCATAGTGTCGCACGGTTTACACTGAATGACACGACACGTTTACTTTTTTAATAATTTTAGTGGAATTATTAGCGGGATTCCGTTTGCTGCAAGGAATGCTGTGCATTTCTGACACGTTGAGGCCGATTCATATTACACAACACGTGTGAGGCAACACCTCAACTGCACTACCTGTAATTGGTGGAATGGTCCTGGCAAGCTGACTACGGTTTCCAAGCTTGAGACCGATAGATTTTTGTTTGGATGTAGACATGCGAGTACACAGGAAAGGTGGATACGCGAAAAAAACTCCTAAGTACATAGCGATCCTCGTCTAAATCACGCTAATCCAATTGTAACAATGACAATGATGATGATAAAACGCATCGATATCATGCGGACCGCATCACATTTGACGTTGCTTACTCGAAGACAAAATATTAAGCATGAAGTGTGCTACAAAAAGCTGTGAGGCTAACGGAGGTTTCTCACAAGTTTCTACAGCGCTTTTTTTTCTGTACTCAATAGTTCATTTATGCAGAAGATCGACTGTGTGTTGTCTCTAAACTATCCTGATGCTGGAACTGGTATACGTGTTCAAACTTTTTCCCATGTACAACGATGCCAGTGCGCTAAAGAAGATTAATGATAACATAGATGACTGTATAATGGTAAGATCCTAGAATTAGTCCCGTTCACATAACCTAGCACTTGGATCAAAACGTTTGTTGTCACCAGAAATGAATAGCCGTTAAATCTTAAATTCAGTTGGGAATATCCATCGGAGGCATAGGCTAGACGCCAACGGTGCTGATGCAGTGAACTCCCATATCTACTAAGGTTTTTAACAGATTAAAAATGCAACATAATTTGGGTTCAGGTAAGTATCAAACTTATGTCAAACTTAGTACTCGGTTGTTTCTCTAGACCGACTGCCTAAAGTGCTGCAGTGTTAGATCGGTTCAGAAAAACTTTGGTCTAGCGGTTCTAGGCGCACAGTCCGGAACCGCGCGACTGCTACGGTCGCAGGTTCGAATCCTGCCTCGGGCATTGATGTGTGTGATGTCCTTAGGTTAGTTATGTTTAAGTAGTTCTAAGTCTAGGGGCCTGATGACCACAGATGTTAAGTCTCATAGTGCTCAGAGCCATTTGAACCATTTTTGAAAAACTTTGGTGATTACCGCGGGCAAATTTCGTGATCATGTTACGAAGAGTACTAGGATGAGTTTTCCGTATTCACGTGGCCACTACAGTACCCGA
Organism: Schistocerca gregaria; assembly: GCF_023897955.1. Lineage (NCBI taxonomy): Eukaryota > Metazoa > Arthropoda > Insecta > Orthoptera > Acrididae > Schistocerca > Schistocerca gregaria. The sequence continues at coordinate 197,994,955 of NC_064931.1, read as the reverse complement.
ATTTAAACCCAAGTGGAAATCTGTGGAGCACCTCGCGCTGTTCGCGCCACGAATTATCAACCGAGAAGCCTACCGCAGGCGGCCACTGCACCGAAGTCGGGCATGGCTTCATATTCCTGTCTGTACCTTCCAGAACCTCACTGACGTTCTTTCACCACGCCTCGCAGCGGTCCGCTCTGCAAAAGGTGATTATTCAGGCATTTAACAGGTGGTTACATTAGTGTGAGTCCGCAGCTCGTGGTTTCGCGGTGGCGTTCTCGATTCCCGAGCACGGGGTCCCGGATTCGATTCACGACGGGGTCAGGGATTTTCACCTGCCTCGAGATGACTGGGTGTCATCATCATCATCATCATCATCATTCAACTTCATTACGGTCGGAGGAAGGCAATGGTAAACCACCTCCAGTAGAATCTTGCCTAGTACGGCGGTGCGGGTCTCCCGCATCGTCCCCTACGCTCTCTTACGGATTATGGGACTTCATCATCATACATTAATGTGACTGGACAGTGTATAATAGATAATACTGTTACGATGTACCCTTCGCCATGCATTGTACAATGGCTTGCGGTGTATGTATGTAGACGCAGCGGATCAACATCTTGACCACCATGTCATGCGAAAGAGTAATAAAACACGAAGAATGTTTGCGTTTCTCAGAATAACGGTGCGGGAGAAGAGCAACATGTGCATATCAAAGAACTTAACGGGCACCGAGAGTTAAATTCGGTTATAACCAGCGGCGCAAGCTCAGCAATACCTTCGAGAATCCATCATCATAATTTCTTTGCGACGAGCCAGGTAGGAACTTCGTGAACCATATGCTTCCATTGATTTCTGTCCTGATATAGCTCTTCTCTCTCCACTGCATTCCACGTTACTCCTGTCTTCTTGAGGTTTCCATTAACCTGGTCTGTCCATCCCTTCATAGGCTACCGAATCGGTCTTATTCCTGGTACCACCTTAGAGTATCGCTTGCAGCACCTGTGACAATTCGCTTGGCTTTTGCTAAAAAGAAAAAATTAAAATATTTTAAAATATATTTTTTCGATAGTTCCGTTTCCATTTCATTATCGGTAAAGATCTCTATCGACTGTAAAACGCAACACATGGTTTATAACTCTTCTACATAACTTCAGTGGCTCTTGAGACACCACCAAGACGTGTGAACAGTTTGTTGTAGAGTGTTACAGTCTCGCCGCTTCAGGTCTGAGAAAGTGACAAAGACGGACACAGAAATTCGCTAAGCACCGTACGGTGTATCTAGAAGAGGTGCACGGACAAAGACCGACACCAGCTGGTCGATGCGCGTAGGGCGGCGTGTGCTCAAGACGTGCTGGCCTTGGCTGTCGGATGAGCAGTGAAAGCGCCGGTGCGATTTCCTGCCCACCTACTGCACAGCCCGTGCCTGTATAATTTACTAGCGCCACAGGGTCACCGCCAACACTAGAACGGAACGACCTTCTATTATTTAGCACGACAATAAACCTACCGTGAAACCGGATGGAACACTCGAAAAAGGTTGGCTGGTTGCACATAACTCGTGTCGTCTGGCTTTCCGAGGTCAATACTGTTACAACTGTTGCTGCACAAAAAATAAAAGAAAAAGGGGGCTGGTTCGAGAAAACGGTTAATGTTCCGCCAACTACTTCACGACGGAGCATTGCCAATGCAGGGAATTCTCAGATCAGGGTGGGAATCAAAAACTGGTTATGTTCAGAAAACAAGGCAGCAGAATTCTTGAGTGATCTAATGGTAGAAATAGGTTCAAATGGTTCAGAGCACTATGGGACTTAACTTCTAAGGTCATCAGTCTCCTAGAACTTAGAAATACTTAAACCTAACTAACCTAAGGACATCACACACATCCATGCCCGAGGCAGGATTCGAACCTGCGAACGTAGCAGTCACGCGGCTCCGGACTGAAGCGCCTAGAACCGCACGGCCACCGCGACCGGCAAAAATAGGTTTCTGAAAACACTCAGAACTTGACTAAAGAAACGAATTGTATAAAATAGTGAGTGTTGACTTTTCATTACATCGTCACAAACGATTACTGTATTCACGGAAGTCCGACGTAATGAAGGAAGGAAGATTAGAGTTCGAGATCGGGGTCATTAGAAACGGACTGCAAGCTCGGAATGTTTCTGGGATGGGGAAGGAAACTGGCCGTGCCATTTCAAAGAAACCATCCTGCCATTTGCCTGGAGTGATTTAGGGAAATCACGGAAAACCTTAATTTGGATGGCCGGACGTATATTTTAACCGTCGTCCTCCAGAATACGAGTCCAGCGTGCTGACTACTGCGTCACCTCGCTCGGCGATGCAATGAATGTGGCTGTTTTTCTTCAACATTGGAAAACAAGAAATCGACGCCATTTTTCTAATCTGAAAGGGACAGAACATGCAAAGCACATAAAAGTTAAAAGTTGGAGGTTACTTATCAAGAGGTAGCAAACCTCCATTCATAAATTTGTGTAGGTTTTAATCAAGGTCTCAGTATTACATGGTATTAATAATTTTAATAATGGAACAATTCACAGAACGTGAGGTTCGGAGGCTTCTTTGCTCTGTAAAGTAGTGTAGATGGTGATCTGTGGCATCTCTGCCGAAAGAGTACAATGCTGGTGCACGGGCAAGAGTTTCGGAACACACAGATCATCGTACATTGCTGAACATGTAGTTCCGCAGCAGACCACCCCTACGTGTTCGCATGTTGACCCAACGACATCGTCAGTTACGGTTACAGTGGGCATGGGACCATTGGGATTCGAACGTCGATCAATGGAAACGTGTCGGCTCTTCGGGAAATCACAATTTTGCTACACTAAGTCGATGATCGTCTTCACAACCACCGTCATCGAGATGAATAAAGGCTCCAAACGTGCAACACGCCACGGACACAGCCTGATGGGAGCAGTATTATGCTGTGGGAGACATTCTCTTGCGCTTTCATGGTGCCTGTGACAGTAATCGAAGACACGCTGACACATGCGAACCACGTGTATCCCTTCATGCTTGATGTCTTCCCCGACGGTAATGTCATCTTCCACCCGCATGGTTGTCCGTGTCTCGGAGCCACAACAGTGCTACTTTGGTTTGAGGAGCATTATAGTGAGCTGACGTTGGCGACGAAATTTGCTTCATGTGAATCCTATGGAACCCATGGGCGTCGCTATCTGGCACCATCACCGCCTACGCAAATCAGCGGCCCGTTACATGACCTGTGCGTAGACATGTAATGCCTCGTACCTTCACAAACCTATCAACAAACTGTCGGATCCCTCATGCGCAGAATCAGTGATGCTATTAAGCAGGTGATCATAATATTTTGGCTCATCAGTGCATCTATTTGTTCGTGGTTGAAGAGAAGAATTAAACGTCCTGTCGCTTACAAAAGTATGATCAGACCCTGTTTTCAGTATTGTTGATCAATGTGTGTTTCTTATCAGATAAGAATGGCAGAATGGATGAAATAGCTCCAAGATGAATCACATGGTACGTCACAGAACGCTTTAATCACCACGATAGTATCACTGGAGTGCGCAAAACCTTTAGTGGAAAATTATGTATTCCGTTGGAGTACCGAGAGAAATGTTAATCTTAGAACGACCTCGATCTGCTTTCCGAAGGGAACCAAACAACACAATTTTACTCTCTCGCATCTACTTATCGGCTAATGAGGTATGCGAATATTTTATTTTATTTTATTTGTGGATCATTTGTGGAAAATGACGATGTAGTAAAAGAAATGATCAGAGGCTCAGCGCTATCTCGGATGAACGAGGGTGGAGGAAGGAATAGGTGGATTTTCTGTTGAAGAAACTTTCTGGTTTTTCGTCAAACTTACATACAGAAATGACTGGAGTCCTAAATTTAGGTGGCCAAAAGGTATTTGAACAAATTTATATTTTATTTACTATTGCACCTTCTTGATATGCCAATAGATGTGCACGTTTGTATTACCGATCTATGAGATGACTGTGTTTGATGGTCTCGGTGCCCGATAAAGTCGAAACGCTGTTCGGGTTCTACGTGGCCATGGGTGCGGTGTTTAAAGGAGCCATAATTATGATCTTACCTTGCAACTACATGATGCAAAAATACTTAAGAAATCTACAAGTGAACTGATAAACAATTAAAAATATGCTTCAAAGCTATGGCTGCAGTGTTAATACAAAGAATGATGTATAGCCAAGATGCAAAATTGCTATCCTGCTTTTTATTTATTCTGTTCTCTTTTTCCTTCTCCTTAACAAATAAGCCACGAGGCACCGACGCTGAGCGCCGTAGTGATTCTGTGAGGCTGTTCTTGGCATTTTGTTATTCATTTATTTGGTCACTAATACAACACAACTCGGACTCAATTGCTAGTGCGCATTTGATAAGCTCGATTGATTGTATATTAAACATGCCAAGTCAGATTTTTTGTGAAGAATATATTTTTACTGTCGTTTTGTGCCAAATTTTGTTTCTAGTCTAGAGAAAAAAGTGTGTTCTGACGTTAATTTGGATGTAGTTTACATAAAGGTGCACTGCTTGCATCATCCTCAAGATTTAATTTGTTAATCTCAAAAATACTTTACAACAGCACACAACAAGTAACATATTCCAAAAAGCAAAAAGGAAAAAATGATAGCGACAATAGATTATCGTGGTCCAAAACCGTTCACGGGTGAAAGTGTTTCCAAAACCATTGATTATTTGCAGCTGACTTAAAAATTATTTAATTTTCTGAGATCTTGCGAAACAACATTATGCGAATAATAACACTTCCATAATTTCTAATACTGGAAGTCAGTGTGTCCTTATGAGCAAACAATATGAGGAGGGATAACATGGATATGATGAGAGTTTTGTTTTAATGGTTGTATACTTTGCGGTTGTGACTGTCTGCTGTCTACATTATGGTGGCAGTGCAGTGACCGATACTCAGTGGCATCGATGTGTAGTAATCAATAAGTAATTGTGGTTTGACTAGGGGAAAGTAAATGAGAGAATTAACTTCAATCAGAGGAATATATGATTTTTGACTCGATAACGTTTCCTTTTTCAGATTAACACATAGTCGGCTATGGGCTATATAAATGTTAAATTTATATGCTATTGGCCAATTTCGGCTTTTTAGCCATTGTTAAGCAACCTATAAACGTACCAAAACAGAGATGAAATAAAACATATAATGTATATTAGAAAACGCTCTAAATGGCAGAGTACTAAATTTAACCTAGTCTAGCAGTTGAATCCAAATAACCTCTATGTAACTTGCCACAACACATGTAACATGCAGATCAATCCACGAGCCCACATGTAGACTCGCAGTAACGAAATCCGTATGAAATAGGAAAGTTACAATGCATGCGGGAGCACCACGTACAATATAACTTAATTACGTATTGACCGACAGACTTCTGAGAATCCACATCATATTCTGTACCCTATTTGATACCGATCTCTATGGTGTTGATAAGTTTACATTTGGACTGTTGGATTGATTTGCAACTTACATGTGTTGCGACATGCTACATAGACATTACTAATGTAGGTATTAGGGGGTAACCTACGTTAAATTGGCAATGCTGCCATTTGGAGTTTTTTTACACGCGTTACATTCTTTATTTCATTTGTGATTTAGTATATTTATAGGTTGCTGGATGTTGACTAAAACGTCTAAATTGGGCGATAGCAAATAAATCTGAGAAATGTACACCCTATAAAGGAAAATGTTGGCATTTACAAAAAAAAAATATCGAAGTTGTGGACCCATGTGTGAACAAAATTTTCAGTAATGTTTATTTTTCCGTCTTTCTTGGACTGCATAGTGGGATGACATTAAAAAATTGTTGGTTTACTGGGGAATGTCATTGGCACCGCAAGAAGAAGGGCTTTATAGCTTTTTAACCCTTTGAGACCCTCTGGCTACAGTTATGTACATTAACTTTTACTATGTTCTGTCTGTAACAGAAGTAATTTTTCCCGACGGAAACAGGAGGTACACATTTGTGAATGTTCAACCTTTTCATCATGCGCTATCGCTGCCAAATGTTGGGCATCACTATGAAAACGTCGGCAAGTCAATGCAGCAGTGAGCAGCAACTCGTGACTATCAGAATACACGGATGTGGTTGGTTCGCTGTATTCCACTATATAATTGAACATTGTTACTGATATTTTGCGTGGTAATTATTGAACAATCATTTTACTATTTATTACAATAGAGAATCTTTCGTAATTAGTTATTTTAGTCCATAGAAAGGAAGCCAAGAGCATAAAACATGTTTTGAAAGCGGGTACATATTTTTGTTTAAATCTTGTATCTAGAATCATTTAAAAAATCACCTGACAGCATTATCACAACAAGAAAAATTTTCCTTCCTCCAGGAAAAATTCAGATCAGACAGGATTAATCGGAGGAAACGCTTTCTCTGTCAGTCTTCTAAGTCACGTCGAGGACGTTACAGATAGGAGACGGGCGAAATGGCGCGCAAATCGTGACCTCTCATAATGTCGTGAAGTCGCAGTCTGCTAGGAGATGTGAGCACGTCGAGAAGTTTTGCGGTCTTACCAACTCTAGACAGGCACTAAGAAGCACAGTTTAAGAGAATAACGAGCGTTGCAGGTTTTGATGTTTCCGAGGATTAAAGTGGGTTTCTGCGTGAGGCGGAGAATGCTGAAATGGCGCCGGTAAATGTCCTTTCGGAGGTGCGGCGCCAGCTCTTGCGCCGGTGTGCGGTTTACCGCGAGGAGCCGGCGGCGTGAGGCAGGGCGCTAGCTAATGTCTCAGTTGCAAGTCAGACGCAGCTTTCTTGCGCTGTTCCATCAAGTTTCTGGAGCAGCGACAATGCTGAAAATATCCGCACCGACTTTTGCTTCACAAGCTTTCAGCGAGTTAGAGTGGTGTGATAGACACAAATTCAGGACAAAAAATGGTTGAAACAAGCAAGTATTACTTCCGTTCCATTACTCTGCAGAGGACTAAAATTTTATTTCTTCTGCAGAATATTTTTTCTCGAAGCGAAGAAACACAATCAGTCTTAAATTATCCTTCCATCATCAGACATTTGTTATACCCATCCTTTCTAGACGATGCAAATCAAAGTGTTATTCCTTTCACATATTTTTTGAGATGAAATGTATAGTTTCCTCAGTAGATCTCCTAAGCTGAGAAAACATACACGTCAGACGTAAGTATAAAACTTCTGAACGAAAACTTTCTCCTAAAATGCACGTCACTAATTAATTAAATTATATTTTTATTTTGTTCTCATTATTGTCCAGTTTCGGTTGTGAAGCCAGTTTCACATGCTTTAATATTATGACCCACCGTAATCGGAATACCTGTGTTAGAAATGACGCACACATCAGATTTTACATCGACGAAACGTAAGGGGCTGGTTGCTCTTCACACTTAAATCGTGATACCTGTCATATCTAGAAGAGTGGTGATGTAGCGTACAACATCTGAGTAGGACGACGTACTGGATTATGAATAAAGACGTCTTGTCGCCAAGTAACGTTGAGCCTGTGCGCTAAATAGAGGAAAACTGTTTATGGTACCCATCCACAGACTATCTGTTCATTGTATGGGCTACGATACCAGCTTCAGAAACGATTGTAAACTTAGAACAAAACTTTTAGATATTTAATACCAGTCCCCAGAACTAGAACTTAGAATGACTGCTTGCTTGCAGGCATTTGTTATTCCGCATGTTGGGTAGCATTTACTAGAAATAAGCTTAATTTTATAGGCGTTAAACTGATTAATAATAATGATATGCTTTAAGTGCTCCGTCTCTGTTCGGGTGAACGCGAAATTCATTTTAGTCCCTGTGAGCTTCTGATCTGTTCTTTTCGGATGTCTCTCAAAGCCTGTGTTTCCAAGGGAAAAACGTATTATCTAAGTGGGGAGACAGATTTCTGAAGTTTTACGCGGTCTGCAGTCGGTACAACGCAGAGGCGAAGCTGGCAGCTAAGAAGGAATAGGAGGTAATCAAGCTTCTTTGCAATCTCACTCGTAGGCGTTCCTCAAGTTCTACGAATAAATAGTACAAACCACTTTCTGAAAGTAACAGGCTTGTCGGATTTAATTAGCTAACCGGTGAAGAGACGATTAAAAAAATGTAACCCTGTGGTAAAGAAATAGCACCCGGAGATTGTTACACACACACACACACACACACACACACACACACACACACATACATACGCGCGCGCGCACATACACATGGGCGTGTGCGCACACACTCACACAGAATGAATGCGATCCAAATAATTTTTTATGCTATTAGAACCACGTTGCGAGAAAAAAAAGCGAATTTTAAATTTACTCTGGAATTTGCGCTAGAATGAAACCTACTGGCAAACCAAAACTATATAGAGACTTCATATTGGAGCCCGGACCTTTCCCACTGTTCGTAAGAGTGTTAACACGAAAGTAATCGAAAGGTAATAGTCTAGGTTAGACTGTCTGTCTAGCACACAGTTAAATTTGTCACGAGGCTTCCCAGCTCAAACAGCTGATATGTGGTCTCCACAGCCGAACACCATATCCGAGATTCTTCAAACATAGTTCTGGATGGACAAAATCCGCGTAGCAGCGGTGTGCAGAATGGGTACAACCTGAGCAGTCTCTCGATTTTTCTGCGAAAATTGTGTTTCAATAATCCATGATACAGGCCCTGAAAATACTCGCCACTGGCTCGGCATCCACCACGGTGAAAACTGTCGAGACGAGAGCACTCTGATACGTAGTAACACGATTCGAAAGCAGTACCGCGAAGTAACTTCCAGATGGTTGTATTAAGCTACGACTGGTGAATGCTCTAACGGATTACATACTGACAACAAGACAAGTTTCCTCTTAGGTATGGTAGAATTCGAACGTAAGTAGTTTGTCTGTTGACGAACCTTTTGAGACGTACAAAAATTTCTTTTTATTAATCTGAACGTACACCGAAAGGTCGAAAGTTTCAGTCACATAAAAACAGAATGAAATAAAGAAATACAGCGCACAACGTGATTGCTTTGTTTATTTAACATGTGAGAATTCCGGAATGATATTCTTTGCTTATACAGAATGGAAGGTGACACTGAGAATAGTGACAGGGAAAGAACTCTTAAGATGATATAAAGATAACGCTTACCGAAAAAGAGTCAAGAAAAAGAAGTCTAAGCTATGCACTGAAAGACAATTTGATGAGACATGACGTATAATAATTAGGTCGCAATACTCGTATTCACGAATATGTTAATAGGTTCCACAAACAAGACCATAGGGGGTGAGAAACCACGAGGAGGAAGGCGACTTTGTTAGCAGCACGTGTGACCGGAATGTCGGAGCGTGTTAAGAAAGCGCCAGTTGCAGAAAGTGCCGGCATACCGCAGTCTACATGAGGTTGGAGTAGAGAATCCAGAGCGAGATGAGCAGGATGATGAGGATGCAGTAGGTGGTGACGATGTGGTGAGTCTCTGCCTGCGGCATGGTGGAGCGTGGAGCTTGGAGCGAGCGGCGAGGAGCGTGGAGCGCGATGCGCGGCTGTCCGGAGGATACTGCGCTGCCGCGAGCGTCTGCGACCGACACTCCCCCGCCGGACCTGCCACGGCTAAAAATGAATGAGCCCCTATTTGGCTGGTCGCCGGAACCCCGCTCGAAAATATGAGCTTGAGTAAATAGTGGCATCCCTTGAGCTGCACAGCCTCCGGCCTCTGGTAACAATGCAGGGAGTTAGCCCAGTTCAACAGAGAATGCACTCTGACTCGATTGCTCGGTTTGGAATGAGTCGCTACATTCGTATAGTCTACAGAAGCGCAACCAACAATGAGTGGACCACTAGAGGATACAATAAGAGCAAGCCGTCCACAACACGAGCCATCCGGGCCGTAAGTAGACTCCATCACAAATTGTGCCCTCGTAAGCAAAAAAATGGCTCTGAGCACTACGGGACTTAACTGCTGTGGTCATCAGTCCCCTAGAACTTAGAACTACTTAAACCTAACTAACCCAAGGACATCACACACATCCATACCCGAGGCAGGATTCGAACCTGCGACCGTAGCGGTCGCGCGGTTCCACACTGTAGCGCCTAGCATCGCTCGGCCAATCTGGCCGGCCCCTTCGTAAGCAGTTCTCCACATTTGAAACCAATTACAGCATTATCCACACTGCTGCTGCAACACCTTCGAGACTACCTTCAAAGAAAGTCAAACTGACTTGAAGTATAGTACGAGGGCGTCATGAAAAATAATCCCCGAATTGTTATTTTAAAGCTCTTTAAGCTTCTTAAATAAAACAAACATTATTAACATTCTAGTAGGTTGGCGCATAAGTTCGTAGCGTTTTTCCATAACACAACAGATACACGTAACAGAGATTTTACTCATCAATAATACAGGGTGGTCCATTGATAGTGACCGGGCCAAATATCTCACGAAATAAGCATCAAACGAAAAAACTACAACTAACGAAACTCGTCTAGCTTGAAGGGGAAACAAGATGGCGTTATGGTTGGCCCGCTAGATGGCGCTGCCATAGGTCAAACGGATATCAACTGCGTTTTTTTAAAAAATAGGAACCCCCATTTTTTATTACAGATTTGTGTAGTACGTAAAGAAATATGAATCTTTTAGTTGGACCACTTTTTTCGTTTGGTGATAGTGACGAAAATGAACAGACAAATAAATTGTTTCAATTTCACAAAAATTGGATGGTTAATTCAAGAGAAAGAGCTTCACAAATTGAGTAACGCCATAACGTGTTGGTCCCCCTCTGGTCCTTATGCAAGCAAGCAGTTATTGGGTTTGGCATTGATTGATAGACTTGTTGGATGTCCTCTTGAGGGATATCGTGCCAAATTCTTTCCAACTGATATGTTGGATTAGAACGAGATTTTCACTCTGCAGCGGAGTGTGCGCTGCTACGAAACTTTCTGTCAGATTAAAACTGTGTGCCAGACCGAGACTCGAACTCGGGACCTTTGCATTTCGCGGGCAAGTGCTCTACCAACTGAGCTACCCAAGCACGACTCACGTGTTAGATAGTCATCTTCGGCCTGGAATCTCGTTGACTGAGGTAGAATTATCTTCAGTGACGAATCCTGTTTCGAAATGAGCCCCAATGTCCAGATAAGACATGTCCAGAGACACCCCAGACAGAAGTGGGCTACCGACCTGACTGTTTGTCTTCGTGCTTGCCAAACAGTACCTCGCCCAGCAAGGTCACCGGGTCTCTCCGAAGTTGAGAACGTTTGGAGCATTTGGGTAGGACCCAACAACCAGCTCGGGATTTTGATTATCTAACGCGCCAATAGGACAGAATTTGACACGATATCCTTCAGAAGGAAAACAACAAGTCAAGCAATCAATGCGAAACCCAGTAACTGCTTGCATAAGGGCCAGAGGTGGACAAACGCATTACTGACATACTCAATTTATGAAGACCTTTCTCTTGAATAAATCGTCTAATTTTTCTGAGATTGTGATCATTTTTGTTTGTCCGCACATGTACATCACACCTACCTATGTCTGTTCCATTCGGATAATTCCTTCTTGGTGCTTCCTTTTTTTTTTGTCTTACAGTGTGTATTGCCCGACTCCTTACAGAGCAAACTCGTTACGAAAAAAGCCGCTCTTCCTTGGATGTTCTCTGTATCCTTTACGGTCCTACTTGGGAAGGTAGCCCGGCTGATGAACAATACTTAATTAATACCGAGTAAGGTGTGGTAAGACACTGGACTGACATTCGGAAGAACGGCGGTTCATATCCCCGTCGGGATATCCAAATTTAGATCTTACGTGATTTTTTTAAAACCCGTAAGGCAAATACTGGGATGGTTACTTCGAAAGGGCACACGCCGATCTCCTTCCCCATACTTCCAGAAACCGAACTTGTGCTCCCTCTCTTAATGACTTCCTCGTCGATGGGAGCGAAACCCTAATCTTTCTTCCCTTCAAGAATCATGGACTGACGGAGGATATCGAAAAAGTTCAAAAAAGGACAGCTTGTTCTGTATTATACCGATATAGGGGAGAGAGTACCACAGATACGATACGTGAGTTGGGTTGGCAATGATTAAAACAAAGGTGTTTTTCGTTGCGGCGGGATCTTATCATGAAATTTCAACCACGAACTTCTCCTCCGAATGCGAAAATAATTTGTTGGCGCCCACCTACATACAGAGAAATGCTCATCACAATAAAATAAGAGAAATGAGAGCTGGCACGGAAAGATTTATGTGTTCGTTTTTTCCCGCGCGCAGTTCGAGAGCGTAACGGCAGAGAAACAGCTTGAAGGTCGTTCGATGACTGCTTTAGCAGGCACTTAAATGTGAATTGTGGAGTAATCGAGTAGATGTAGATGTAGAACGTGGCATTTGTGAGATACGTTTTTCGTTGGTGAATTACGGTTCCCTAATATTCAGCTAATAAATCTCTGTAAGGTATCTGTATTTCATACAGCTAGCTTCAAATGATCATTCCACTTGAGGTCGTTCCGGATGCATGCTTGTAGATATTTTACGGTTGTTACTGTTTCCAGTATAATCGAATAATGATGGGATATAATTTTATGTTCCAGGCGTTCATGTAGACGGTAGGTGCAACCTCATGAACTCTACTGCACTGTTTTAGTTTGACTATACTTTATTTTGTGGACGTTAGGCGGTCACCAGAGTACTGCATGGAAATGAAAAATAACCTAAGGAAGTAGACTGATAATTGTTGAAATAAACTTTCATTCAGTCAGTATGAGAGCACTACATAGATGCTCAATTACTTGGCACAAGCAAACTGGAAGAGAGTCGACATTCCCCTCGAGACAAGCTGCTACCGAAATTTTAAGCGTTATTGTTTATCATAGACTATTTGAGACACGTATTTCGTTTAAGTGTCAAGAAAATAAAATGAGTGATGTTGGAGCACTGAAATAGAAATCCTCCGTCGTCCATTACAATACGGAACGGAAAATAGTGAATCGAGGATGTTTACGGCATAATAATGTTTGTTTTACCTCTTATGAAGCAGGATATCATTAAAGTGTTTCAGTAAGTCAACTATCGTCCGCCCCCGGTAGCTGAGTGGTCAGCGCGACAGAATGTCAATCCTAAGGGGCCGCGTTCGATTCTCGGCTGGGTCGGAGATTTTCTCCGCTCAGGGACTTGGTGTTGTGCTGTCCTAATCATCATCATTTCTGCCCCATTGACGAGCAAGTCGCCGAAGTGGCGTCAAATCGAAAGACTTGCACCCAGCGAACGGTCTACCCGACGGGAAGTCGTAGTCACACAATATTTCCATTTCCAGTCAACTATCGTCCACAGAGGACATGTGTGGGAGCACTATCGTAGTTCGCATTGTCCTACGATCTGCCCCGACAGAGGATGTGTATGCTTTGGACGTCAACAGCTCGAGAATATCGAAAGGAAATTACATCAAATATCGACCATACTGTATCTGGAGAATGTACGGTGGGAAAGTGAATAATGTGAGATCCTCAGGCATGCACTGTATGGTGGCGTGCAGGTTATAGACTGTCCAGTCACATTAATGAGACCACCTGTCGAAAACCTGAATAAACACCTTTCGTAGCGCGGTCCGCAGTGAGACGTACAGGAAGAGAGTCAACGAGATTCTGGCATGCACCGTATGGTGCGTGCAGATTACAGATTGTCAAGTCACATTAATGAGACCACCTGTCAAAAACCTGAATAATCTCCTTTTGTAGCGCGGTCCACTGTGAGACGTACAGGAAGAGAGTTAATGAGCTTCTGGCATGTCCCGTATGGTGAGTGCAGATTATAGACTGTCCAGTCACATTAATGTCATAAACCTGAATAATCGCCATTTGTAGCGCGGTCCATTGTTAGACATACAGGAAGAGAGTCAATGAGATTCGGGCATGCCCTGTATGGTGTGTGCAGATTATAGACCGTCCAGTCACATTAAAGAGACCACCTGTCAAAAACCTGAATAATCACCTGTTGTAGCATGGTCCGCTGTGAGCCGTACAGGAAGAGTCAATGAGATTCTACCATGCCCTGTATGGTGTGTGCAGATTATAGACTGTCCAGTCTCATTAATGAGACCACCTATCAAAAACCTGAATAATCAGCTTTTGCAGTGCGGTCCACTGTGAGCTGTACAGGAAGAGGGTCAATGAGAGTCTGGCATGCACCGTGTGGTGCGTGCAGATTATAGACCGTCCAGTCACATTAAAGAGACCACCTGTCAAAAACCTGAATAATCTCCTTTTGTAGCGCGGTCCGCTGTGAGACGTACAGGAAGAGAGTTAATGAGATTCTGGCATGTCCCGTATGGTGAGTGCAGATTATAGACTGTCCAGTCACATTAATGAGACCACCTGTCATAAACCTTAATAATCATCTTTTGTAGTGTGGTCCGCTGTAAGACGTATAGGAAGAGAGTCAATGAGATTCTGGAAAGTACCGACAGGGATGTGGTCCATGCCAACTCCTGTGCCATTGCCAGCTGCACTGTGTTTCACGTACAACCCCATCGAGGTGGTCCCATAAATTATCGATAGTGTTCAAATCGGCGGAGTTTGGTGGTCAGGGGAGTACGACAAACACCTCCTGGTGCTCTTCGAACCACCCACGTACATTACGAACTGTGTGACACATTGCATTGTCCTGCTGGTAGATCCAGTCGTGCTGAGGAAAATTAAACGGCATGTAGGGGTAGACATGGTACCCAAGGATAGATG